>NC_056731.1:267040813-267145813 GCF_019279795.1 Protopterus annectens
AACATCATGTGTAGGGTTGTATCAGGTCTGAAAATGGGAACATTGCTCCACGATCTACACAAACAAGTTGACACAGTTTAAGGTATTCCAATCAATTTGCTTCACCCAATTCACAAAGCCAGAGAAATGTTGTCACAGATATCTGGCTCATCAAAAATAGTAATAACACTTACTGCATTTTCTCTGATCTTTGGAAAATGTACCTGATTTTATCTCATTTTCTCATCTCATCTAATCTCATTTTATCCCATCAGGAGCCTTTGTGCTTACATTTGAATATTATTAGGTTTCTACTTCCTTGACCTCAGAACAATTAAACTTAAAGTGGAAAGACTTGAACATCAAGTCAACTGAAGCACCCTCCCGGGCTCGAGCTGTGCAGTGGGTACATTTGTTTTTAGTAAGGGCATTTCATTTATTTATTTTGTTAATGCAAAGAAATATTTCTAAAAATATATATATATATATATATATATATATATATATATATATATATATATATATATATATATATATATATAAATATATATATATATATATATATATATATATATATATATATACATACATAAATAAGGAAAGATTGCTTCTACTAGCAGGGCACCCTAGGAAGCTTCCTAATTCTCTTATTGCTTAACGTTGGCCCTGGTATGCTGTTACAAGCCCACGATATCCCTGATTCCATCAGTATTCTGTTGATGATCTTAATAAGGTTTGACAAATAATGCTATGTATCTTAAAAGGCTATCACTCACTACTTGTGATTAACTTTGCTATACCATGAACAAATCATTACTAATGTGCTAGTCTGTATGCTTTTGAATGACAAGGAAAAAATATACAAACAATCGGGGTTCCAAGGAAATGGCAACATTAGAGGTAAAACAATAAGTTTATAGTTATAGGGTGTATTTATTAAGGGTAAATCCTTCACATAAGAGCCTAAACTGTAGGCATACTGTTTTGTGAAAAATACATGTGCTTTGGACAAGTGTGAAGGGATGTTAAAGTTTTATGTTTTAGGACTGTGGTTCAGCTACATTTTGAAAACCCTGACTTTGCCATTCAATAGTATATCCATTTTGATACCTGGGGTGATACTGTAAGTCCATCTTAACACTTGAATTAAATCAATATTTTCATTTTTTTTCTTTCTATTATAATTATGCAAACATGTAGCCAGTACTTCCCAGTTTGTTAACAGCAATTTCATTACTCAATGTGATTACAAAAGTAGCACGACTGCTTGCTTCATTATTTCTGTTATGAACTGTATTCACTTGTGACTAAAATCTTTAAATTGTTGTATAGTTAAATGGGATTCCTAAAGCACTTACTCTTGGGGTTGCACACTACCCCAAGTATTTACACTATCCTAAATTAGAAAAACAAAAGCTTTGCAGTTCAGTGAGGAGTTCCAAAGTTCCATTTTCAGCTCTATAATGCAAACAGACCCCCGGATTAACTAATCTTCCATGCAGGATTAGCTTAGTCCTGCATGGAAGCGGCCGTTTAGGAGCAGGATGGCAGCACAGCATGCATATTAATGAAGGCATGCTACCTGAGCTCCAAATCCTACATGGAGCATGTAAGAGTGCAGGGGGTGTGTCCGAGAGTAAAGCTTTCAGAATATACATGCCCCGCAATGAAGAACAGCAGAAAGGCCAAAAGAATGAATGAGACTGCTCATAGGTGTCTGCATACTCCCAGCAACATCCCCCCCATGTACAACAGCAATAGTAAATACAAAGAAAATAAGCATACCATTTTTCTTTTTATGAATCCAATAAAAGCTAACCATAGGTGCGTGGGTTTGCTCATCGCTTAGCTATGGTTAATGCAGCTTAAATGGCTGAAGAGCATAACAAGGAAGATATATGCAAATGAAGCAGTATAGCAATAGTGTAGTGGGCAGAGCATTCGCCTTGCGAGCAGGCATTCACGGTTCGAGTTCCACTACAGCACATTCCATTTTCCATGTCAAATCACATTATGACCAATATTTCAGTTGTATAACCTACTAAATAACATATATTTGTGAACTGGAGTATTGCATTAAATGCAGATTGTCAGTGTCATAATGTTGTAAAGTCCACAGATAATAGCATGTTCCCCATACAGTATATGTACACAGGAATCATGGATACAAATGAAAGGTAAAATGTGTAATGAATGATAACTCCATACAGCTTCCAAATCCCACACCTTTCCAAGAACCGTTAGACATTACTGTCTAAATCAGTGCAGTTGTAAGTGGGAGTAAGCAAGTGTAAGCACTATTAAGCAGTAGTAAGCATATGTAAGCACTAGAAATTGGGTTTAAGCCCGTTTGCATGGGGGTAAGCAATGCACACACAGGTTAAGCAATATTGTAGCTAACTCTCTGTAAGCATATTTAACCGGCGGTTAGCATTGCTTACCCCATGCAAACCCATGCAAACCCACTTACAATTGCTTAAAAATGCCTTAATCACTCTGTATCCAACAGCCCTTGTTCTGCCCAGCAACAAAGTAAACAGCCTTGCAGGACTTGAACCCAGGACCCTATACACTATAGTCACAGTAGTTAACCACCAAGCCATCACAGCAATGCATAAGAATGAGGTATCACCAAACAAATCCTCACTATAGTAAAATCAAACTGAACATGTGAAAGGAATCAGTATACAGTCAAATGTTCTATCACCCACTACGTAACAGAAATATGTGAACTGGAGCACTGAAGTATGTCCAGATGTGAGGTGTAAATGTAATAGAGTGTTGAAGTCCCCTACTAAAGGCAAGGACCCTATGCAGTCTACGTACACATGAATCATGGATACCATATATATATATATATATATATATATATATATATATATACATATATATATATATATATATATATATATATATATATATATATATATATATGATGTAATGAATAATAAATCAATGCCAAAAAACAAATATAATGCAAAGTCAAACATAAGCAATGTTAAGCATTGCATATGCCAGCTTAGGAGGTGTAAGCAATGATGTTATGTAGTCCTATCTCGCCTGCATTCTTCACCTGTGGGTTCGGAGCTGAATATTGGCTCTGACTCGGCCTATTTACTAGCTCAAAAGTCTTTGATTGGCTGGGCTAAGATGGTATCCCACAATACACTGCTCCACATCACCAGATCTCGTTTGCCGCTTGTAGACCTTGGACGTGGTCTCGACTTGGCTGTGGCTAAATATTGCTAAAACCTTTTTCCTGTGAAAAATTTTGCTGATTGTTGTTATCCAAATAGAGATTTTTCATAGCTATTGTTGCTGCGTTAGTGTTTTGTAAGTTGTGAGTGTTTTTGTGTGTTGTGGTATCCCTAACTTCCCTCGGGCTAGGCCTGTTTCAGTTAGAGGTCCTAGTCCTCCATTGTGGTGTTTGTCTGGCTGTCCTTTTGGTGTGTTGTAGTTTTTTAAGTGGAGAACCATTTTAGTTAGAGGTTCTCCCCTGTGCCTTGGTTGTTTGTTGTACTTGTGTTGACTCTTGGTCTCTGTGTTAGCTGTTTCCCACCTTTTGTCAGTAGCGGCTGCTATGGTTGTTGGCCTTAGAATGTCTAAGGAGCATTAAGAGCATAAGCCCTTGAGCTTTAAAAAGCATACGAAGTGTGCTTATAAGATGTTCATCACAGATGGATACTCGGTCTGTGTTTACTGTCTTGGAGCCATCCACCTACAGGAGTCGTGCAGTTTCTGCCACGCCTTTAGTCCTCGGGTGCTCCAACAGAGGAAAAAACAAATTAATCCTAAAGGGACTGCTAAAACCGTCCTTTGAGGAGGATTTAAGTTCAGCTCCCAGCTTCCAGTCGAAGTCTAAATCCTCAAAATCCAAGAAAAGGTCTCCGGCTCTATCTATTGCTTCGGAGCCATCTTCTAAAATCACTATTGTTGAGTCTGCTTCCTCGGCTCCACCATCATCGGGGCCGCAGGAGGTAGCTGTGTCTAGTGAGTCTGCGTCCGCTCCGATCGTACTGGAACCAATTCGGAGTCGGTCGCCAAGTTTGAGGCAGTGTTTTCCAGATAGGAGGTCTAGGTCTCCATCCATCTCCTCCAAGTCCTCCAGGCTTTCTGATTTGGATGTAGATACAGTCGCCAGTGTTGGCCAAACTTTTCTCGGCTCCTACCCAGTTGGCTCTGGAGCCGGCTCCTAAGGTTATTTCTGCTATTCCGCCTCCGAGTGCATCCTTGTCATCGGAGCCGGTAAGCTCCACTCTGAGGGACGTTCCTGCGCTGGCTCCGATCCCCCAGCAGGGTTTATCGGTGCCTGCATCAGCTCCGACCTTGTCGGTTCTGTCCACAGGGTTGAAGACTCGGGTCTCCTCAGTTGGGCCCGAGGGGGATGCCTCGGAACACTCTTCAGTTCCGAGCCTCCCTCTCGGTGCCTTGGCTGTGGGGACACTGGTCCCGGTCATGGCCGTGGAGGGCGGTCGGTCCTCTGATTCAGGAGGTCCTGCCCTCGAGGCTATGTGGAGCATGCTGGCTAGGTCAGCTACTTCTCTCGGATCAGTTCTACCTTCCCCCACAACACGGCGAGAGCTTCTGACGCCCACCTATCCTTGGACAGCAGAGCGCCAGGGCCTAAGGATACCCCCACGAGCGGTCCCCTTCTTTCTGAGGGGCCCTCAGAGCCTGTGCCTGAGAAACCCCCCAGAAAAAAATTGTGCAAGAGGAAGCACATAGACTCCCAGGACGAGTCCCTCACTTCCGATACTGACCTCGAGGAATCGGAGGCATTCCCCAAGTCTTCCTCTGAGGACGTTTCATTCTCTGATATCCTGGAGATCCTGAAACAAAGAGGAGACTGGCCCTCCAAAACCCCCTCCAAGGAGGAGTCAGTATTCCTTAAGGCTTTTGGCGCTCAGCCCTCCACCTCCTGGGTGTCTCCACTTTTCGATGAGCTCCTTGACCTTATTTGTCGAAGGGTGTGGGAAAGTCCTGACTCTGTGGAGCCTGTTCCTCGATGCCCCAACAAATTTTTGTCTGCTCTCCAATGAAAAAAAAATTTAACTAAGGGAGTCCCGGTAGATGCTATGTTGGTGGTGGCAGCCATCCAGAAGGAAGTTGCTGAGTTTTCTTCTTCGGTCCATCCTCCTAAAAAGGAGTCTAGGACTATGGACCGGTACGGGAAGCGTACCCTGTCTTCATCTACCTTTACCTTGCGGTCGCTGAATTATTTGTCTCATTTCACGTGGCTCCAGAGAGATCTCCTTAAGGAGTTAGGAGATACTCTAGTGGGTAATGTACCTGAGGCGGTGGCCCAGACTGTCAACGCTCAGCTCTCTACCCTCAACTCCATCGCTAACTCCTCCTTGCCACTTATTTTGTACGTGGCCGAGGGAGCGAGTAGGATGGCTAGCTCGGGGGTGGCCCTCAGGAGGCAAGCCTGGCTACGCCTGTGTCACTTTGCGGAGGCCTTTAAGTCTTCCTTCATTGATGCCCCATTTGATGGTTCCTCCTTGTTCAGGACCAAAGTGAAAGACACCCTCACCAGGTGCGAGCAAGAGGGAAAGACCTTGTCTGCTGTAGGAGTCCATTTTTCCCTCTCGTCGAGACCTTATCCCAAGGCTCAGCGAGGGGGAAAGATGTGGTTCAAGAAATCACAAAGGCCTTTTCCTGCCGCACAAGGTGAGATCCCCTCCCATGACAGGGGAGGGGGGTTGTATTCAGGGAGACATCACCCCAGAGGCAGAGGGGGCCCCCGCAATTCTGGGGACCGCAATTCCTTTCGTGGTTCCCCATACTCTCATTCCTGAGGGTGTGCCCGACTGTGCTTCTCCAGAGCCAGTCGGGGGTTGAATTTCTCGGTATCGGGAAGCCTGGGTCAACATCACCTAGGACCGATGGATATTAGGGATAATCACCGGAGGTTACACCATCCCATTCTACTCTGCACCCCCTCCCATCAAACGGATCCCAGACATTCCACCCAGTCAAAGGGATCAAGCAGCATCAGAGGTTTCTCAGCTGCTTGAAAAAGGAGTCATCCGACCAGTCCCCCCAGACCAGATTGGATTAGGGACTTACTCAAGATTCTTTTTGGTGCCGAAAAGAACGGGGGACCTGAGACCCATTTTGGATCTCAGCCAACTCAGTCATTACATACGCAAGTCCAAATTCCAGATGGTCACGCTACAATTGATTCTCCCATTGTTGGGAAAAGAAGTATGGATGTGCCCCATCAACCTGAAGGATGCTTACTACCACATCAAAATGGACAGAGCATCCAGATGTCATCTACGCTTCCGGCTGGGAGCCAGGCATTTCCAGTTTTGAGCCCTGCCCTTTGGTCTCACCACAGACCCCAGGGTATTCACCAAGTGCATGGCAGTGGTGACGGCTCACTTGAGACGTCAAGGATACCAAGTGTTTCCATACCTGGACGACTGGCTCCTCTCTGCCCCCACCAAGCATCTACTTCTTCAAAACAGAGATACAACCATCAATCTATGCCGCCAGTTAGGCATTACAATAAACTGGAAAAAATCGGCCTTGCTACCCTCACAGCGTGTCTCATTTATAGAAGCAGAGTTGGACACTATTCGATTGAGGGCATTCCTACCACTGGAGAGGATCACGGGGTTGCAACAACAGGTTCGTACGATGATGCCTCTGAGACGTGTGAAGGCAAGGCTAATTCTTCAATTACTGGGGACAATGGCGTCTACTATCATGATGGTCCCGTTAGTGAGGTTACATATGAGAATCCTGCAATGGCTCCTATTCGCCCAATGGTCCTTTCAAAGACTACCGCTATCCCATCCAATCTTAATCACAGGCAAATGCAAGCAGGACCTCAGTTGGTGGCTATGCACCAACAACTTACATGTAGGAAAACCGTTTTTACCACCCAACCCGGTAGCCACAGTGACCCCGGACGCCTCCCAGATAGGGTGGGGGGGCATTATCTCAGCAGGATGGTCCAAGGCACGTGGCAGGAGCATGAGATAGACTTGCACATAAATGTCCTGGAGATCAGGGCAGTGCTTTTTGCGTTGTAGGCACTTCAGGATGTCCTCCCTCTAGGGACTATTGCAATACACTCAGACAACATGTCAGTAGTGTGGTATCTCAACAAGCAAGGAGGAACCCGATCTTACCCTCTGTGCAGGGAGGCCATGAGAGTGTGGAATTCGGTGATAGCTTCCCAACGGTCCTTGGTGGCAACGCACATCCCGGGGAAAACCAATGTGATTGCAGACAGGCTAAGCAGAGCGATCCTCATGCCCTACGAATGGTCCCTGAACCGCCGGGTGGCGGAAAGCATATTCAGCAGATGGGGTCAGCCTTGCTGTGATCTGTTTGCCAGTCCCCTCAATGTGAAACGCAGCAGCTATTTCTCGCTGATCCCCCCACTGGGGGAATCTCCAAGGGACGCTCTTGCGCACAATTGGCCCTCGGATCTACTTTATGCTTTCCCTCCATTTCCCCTTATCTCAACGGTGATTCAGAAAGCGCTATCCTTGGGAAGCAGGTTGATTCTGATCACGCCACACTGGCCTCATCAAGTATGGTTCCCCTTCCTTCAACCTTACATTGTGGATACTCCTTGGATTTTGGACCCTCGTCTGGACTTGCTGACACATATGTCAGGACAGTTCCACCCCTCCCTGGAGACCCTCCGGCTGACTGCCTGGCTACTCTACTTCCATCCATAGTCAGATGTCATGATTTTTCTCCAGACGTGGTCGCCCTCTCATAAACCGTCCACTAGGAAGATCTACTCTAGTAAGTGGAAAAGGTTCACGATATGGGCCTAGTCCAAAGGTATTGACCCCTACACAGCCCCCATCGATTCTGTTTTGGAATTTCTGTCTGCTTTGTTCTACCAAGGGTCTGCCTCAGCCACCATCAAAGTTCAGCTGGCGGCTATTTCAAATTTTCATGTAGCTTATGAACCTAGCTTAATGTTACACAGACTGTGTAAAGCATTCCTGAAAGGCAGTCTTCTGCTTCGTCCCCCTGTATATCAACCTGTGCCCTGGGACCTCAATTTCATTCTGCAGGCTATCACTCTCCCACCCTTCGAACCTGCGGCCTCCTGCGACTTAAAATTTCTTACATGGAAATCTGTCTTTTTGATAGCTATTTCTTCAGCTAGACGAGTCTCAGAAATCCAGGCCCTATCAGTCAAGCCCCCATATTTGATATTCCATAAAGATAGAGTCTCTCTGAGACCATATCCGTCCTTTCTTCCCAAGGTGGCTTCCTTATCTAATATTAATCAGTCCACTGAACTGCCAGTCTTCTTCCCCAATTTTTCCAACAAGGCAGAGTACCAGTTTCATCTGTTGGATGTTCATAGACAACTGTACTTTTATCTACATAGGACAAAAGATTGGCGGAAGTCAGACCAGCTCTTTCTTTCATTTTCAGAGAATCTCTTGGGGTCTGCGGTTTCCAAGGTCACCATCTCTAGGTGGATAGCTGGTTGCGTCTCCTTTATTTATCAGGGAGGGGAAAAGAGTCTGCCCTTTCCAGTCAGAGCACATTCTACAAGAGCTGTTTCCACTTCCACAGCCTTTCAGGCTAGGTTATCGATGGATGATATAAGTGCAGCTGCAACATGGGCTTCTCCTCACATGTTTGTCTCCCATTAAAAATTGGATGTGGTGTCCAGGGGCAGATCATTGTTTGGCTCCACAGTGCTCAGGAGTATTTCCATTGAGCCACCCAGGATGTAGGTGCTAGGGACGCTGTCCCACAGGTGAAGAATGTAGGTGAGATAGGACTACATAACATCAGTAAGTTATGTACTCACCATAACATTAGATGTATGTAGTCCATCTCGCCTCACATTCTTCATTACCCTCCCACCGTCCCTCAGGCCTGGAGGATTTGGAGGAACACCATGTCCTTCTCGTATTGCAGATTCCCTTTGGATAATTTGTTGGACCTCGTTGTTAAGGGTGTGTGTGTGTTTGGGTGATGTATACTATACTTCTGTTGGCAGCAAACTAGATCTGGGGATGTGGAGCAGTGTATTGTGGGATACCATCTTATCCCAGCCAATCAAAGACTTTCGAGCTAGTAAATAGGCCGAGTCGGAGCCGATATTCGTCTCCAAACCCACAGGTGAAGAATGTGAGGTGAGATGGACTACATACATCTAACGTTATGGTGAGTACATAACTTACTGTTTAGGCCAACTAACTCAATATGCCCAGTGGTATACCCCTTTAAACAAAGCAAACCTTACGTAAGCAGGTTTGCCCATAGCTTAGCCTTTTCAAAACTGGCCAATCATGGCAAAGTGTGGGAATTCGGCCCTACTTAAACCCAACAAGCGGGAATATATCTCATAACTGGTTATTGCTTCCCCTTGCTGGCACCATGGCAGAAAGGGGACAGGGAGTGCGCTTCCGGGTGCAGAGCTGGGGCATCCAGGAGTCCAGAGTCATGGCAGGACTCCTTGTCAAAGACCATGAGCAGAGACTGCTACAGGGCTAGTACCAGGGTTCGCAATATAAGGCAGAAGTCCGGGACCATCTCACCCGTGATCCCACCTGTGCCACTGGCATACCCCAAACTGGTGAGCGGGTCAGGTATCACTATGCCAACCTGAAGTGGCATAAGTGGGACCTCTTGGAACAGTGGATCCAAGAGGCTAGGAAGGCAGGGGCTATCCAAGCTGTGTGTAAGTATCACTCCACTACATGTGTAATAATTGCCAGCTCATGTATATTATGGACAGGTATGGATAAATATTCCTCTTATGTCCTTCACAATGGCAAGTGAGTGGGTCACGAACCATGAAGCCCATGGCTGTCGCCTGGAGAGATTGCGATGCAAGGCAGGTTAGTAATACTCTTGCATGTACTGTCATAGGAAATAAATCTAAAAGCATTAGTAAGGTAATTGACAGTATAAAACCTGTATTGTTTAAGGCAAATGCAGCATACACTGGGGAATATGGCAGGAAGAATCTCATATAGTTTGTATGTAAATAAAAGCATAATAGCCTGACAGTAAAGGTCTAACTGCTGGACTGCATGTGTATACTCTGGTATCATATGGTAATGTAGATTTGCAATCACTTAATAGTACTGTTGTATTAAGCACTGTTACCCACACTGTGCAACATAAATAAAATGTGTAGGAATGTCTGTATATGACTGGTGTAATCCCCAGAGGTCATTTAGTAAAACTGAGAGACACATAGACAGAAAACAGTGAAAAGGCAGACAACAAAATCCAAATAGCAAACACAACTGAGACGTGAACAGTTGTATTTTTAGCACACACAGCCATGGTTTGAATTCTGGCAGTGGTAGTAGTCTGCATACAGAATCATATCCCACAACTGTACAGATATGTCGAGAATGTCCAGTAAAATGGCCCATATCTGCTACCTGTCACCCTGTCCCCCTGGGAAATCAGTGGGATGATCGCAAATGTATAGGCAGCAAACAGGAAATACAACTGATTGACACACATCTATGAGAACAAAGCTGGCACACTAGCAACTCCACAAAATCTTATGAGAGTAATAAGCCAGTTATGTCCCATTTATACCCCCATGTTGTCAAACTGTGACCAGACTGTGTACAGTAACAGAGGGAGATGTATGTGCATAATAGTAATGTGGAATCTGGTACTGTGTGTGGTAACATTCAGGTAGTGCTAACAAACATTGCTCCCACAGGTCTGTCAGATACGAACACTGTGCCCAGAAATAAAAGAATGATACCCTATACTGGCACTGTTTACTTTGACATTGTGACTGATGCAGTTGCTCTGAATAATAAGGTATTACTCATCACTGTCACCCACACTGTCTACAAAATATAACTGTCTAGGAAATCCTGTATAAGAGTGTTGTAATGCAAGGTCAGAATGTAAAACCAAGGGAAGAATTATAAGACATAAAGCAGATATGAGAAATACAGCAATATCTATATAGCACACACAACTGTGATGGACAGTGTTTTAGTTTTATCAGACACAGCCATGGTCTGATTCCTGGGAGTGGAAGTATGCTGCATACAGAATCATACCCACAACTGTACAGATAATACCAGAATGTCCAGTATATGGGCCCATATCTGCTGCCTGTCACCCTGTCACCATGGAAAGTCAGTGGGATGTTCCCAGATGTTTAGGCAGCAAACAGGGAATACAACTGATTGTCACACATCTATAAGAACAAACCTGTCACTCTAGCAACTCCTGAAACTGTTATGAGAGTAATAAGCCAAGTATGTCCTATCTAAACATTGCTCCCACAAGTATGTCGGGTATGAACACTGTGCTGAGAAATAAAAAGCTTGATACCCTGTACTGGTACTGTTTACTCTGGTATTGTATGGAATTGTGAGTGTTGCAGTTGCTCTGAATAATAAGGTATCACTGATCACTGTAACCCACACTGTGCTACATAATATAACTGTGTAGGAAAGCCTGTATAAGAGTGTTGTAAGTCACTAAAGGTTGAAGAGGGCAATAGTCTAGATATGTCCTGGTTCACCTGCATGTGGTCAAGGCATGACCAGAGTCTGTGCAGAAAGAGATGGACAGGTATGTGTGCAACATCAACCTGGAATCTGGGAGTATGTGTAGAAACAGTTAGTGTGAACAAACATTTCCTCTACAGGTATACCAGGCAAGAGGTGTATACTGCAGGTAGAAGCAGTTCATGTTTAAAGATGATGACAGCCATATCACCGTCCAAACTAAGGCAATAAGGTAGTGTAGTAATATTTGTAAGGTACAGATAACAGCACTGACTAGGAAAGTAATGTGAACTACAGGAATATACTAGTTGTTAATTGACACCTCCCACCATATCTCCAACAATAAACTAAATACCCATCTCAACTGGTATGTAATGACTTCACTGTTTTGTTGGGACATATGTCCTATTGGTTGATAATTATTTAAATCTGTTTCCATGCATGTGCTATGTTGAAATACTCCAGCATTGGTGGCATAGTGCCATCAATGTACCTGCATGCTGTTGTTATTACCACTGTGGTCCCATATATGCATGTGTTCCATTTGCAATGCAACTGTTCCGTATCTGGTATCTATGTTAATGGGAATATCTATGCATGCTGTTATACCTAATCCTGGAATGTGTTGACTATTACTAACCCACATATGTTGATACACCATAAACACCATAGCACGTATGGAAATGCAGCTCCCAGTGGACCCACCTGTCCCACCTCAGCTGGCTGTGGCACCGGGCACCAGCACATCTGGGACCCAACTTGGTACCTCCTTGTCCATTGGTCCTGTACCACCTTCGGGTGGAGCCGCCTCAGGGGATGGGGCTTGCCCCCCCTGGGAGCGGGCACAGACAGGAAGCTGTCACCCATCGTTAGGTCTGGGTCATGGTGCATAGAGAGCTCGATCAGCAGTTTGGAGATCTTCTACGCCAGCTCAAGGGCAGCGTGTCATGACTAGAGAGTCAGCCTGGGTCTCCAACTCAGCCCCCAGCATAGCCACCTTTGGGGCCGTGAAGGTGCAGTGGTGACTGCCCATGGGTGGGGATCTCAGTACCACTGTTTCCACTAGGGGGCTCATGGGCTTCCAATTTCTGAACACCCCTCCTCATCAATGTGTTTACCCCACATACGTCATATACCACCCCTGTATGAATTTGTTTGTCTTGTCTGTTAACCTACCCAACCTACCTCCACAAATACACCTACTATCTCTCCCTAGCATCTCACTCTCACCTGGAAAAAATAAAAAAGGCAATCTGTTCCCCCCAAAAATATTGCCCCATACATAGCTGTCCATTTCACACTTGTCCACTGGACACATGTAATCTGGTCTAATTGGCATCACAACATATTAATGATGTCCTCATCCCTCTCTTAGGGGTTTGAGTGTCCAAATCTACCTCCAAAGTCAGTGTATATGCACAGCTGTTGTTGTAGAATAAATGGGCAGCTATGGACCTTCCCTACACCCTCCTGCACATCCCTAGCTATTTTCCCTACTGTCTTTCCCTATTTGTGCCCCTTTTTCATCACTTTCCTATCAACCCTTTTTCTTTTCTTTTAAAGAAATTAGCATGGGGGTAAGCGGGAGTAAGCACTTTTAAGCAGAAGTAAGCAGATTCAGCCTATTTGCATGGGAGTAAGCAATGCCTACATTGGTTAAGAAATTTAGAAGCTAACTGAGTATAAAAAACTATAACCGAAAGTTAGCAGTGCTTACCTCCATGCAAACCCACGCAAACCCACTTACAATTGCTTAAAAGTGCCTTAATCACTCTGTATCCTATGGTCCTTGTTCTGCCCAGCAACAAAATAAACAACCTCTGCAAGTCTCAAACCCAGGACCCTGCACACCATAGCCAAAGTGATTTACCACTAAGCCATTTCAGATGTACATAACCCTGATGTTTTCCCAAACATATCATCCAGTAGATATATACATATATATATATATATATATATATATATATATAAATGTACATACATACATATGCATACATCTATATATATATATATATATATATATATATATATATATATATATATATATATATATATATATATATATATATATATATATATATATATATATATATATATACAAGCAGATATGTATATCTATATCGATATATGCAGACATAGATCTGTAGATACAAATGGGAACATAAAAACATATATGTCCACATGCACCATTAATGGGGTTGAGGGGGCCCAAACAACATACGTCTTGTACAAATAGGTATCCCCCCCCCCACAGCCAAATATGTCTGCCCTGCAATACACTACCAACTGTTGCAGATCCCATAACTAGGACCTGACACAACATGGGCACAAGATGTTAACAGTATTCCATCCCACCTGTATGATGTCAGGCTGCTATCAGTAACATATCATGCAGTGCAGTCTGGCTCCCATAGGGAATGTACAATGTGGAAACAATCAACATCCTTAGGGTACATATACATAGACAAATATATGCAGATACAGATGTACATATATACATATATATATATATATATATATATATATATATATATATATATATATACACACACATATATCATACATACACAGAGATATGTATAGGAAGATACATATGTAGAAGGTGCTCACAATATGGAACAGCCCCTATGTCTACAGTTACCACCTTACCCACTGGACACTGTATGAGCCAGCCATACAAATGACAATCGTTGCCTGCAACATATACCCACCGAGAGGTGAAAGGATATAACACCACACACAGGTTTGCATACAAGGGAAAGCTTTATTTCTGTACTATTACAGTTGTATGTGTCATGTCATATAGCTGTTTAGACACCAACATCCATATAAATAGAGTAATACAACTGTGAAACAGTTATCCTAATACAGTAGTCTGGAAAGGTTTACATATGTTGCTGTCCAAGCCAAGGCCTTCAAGTAGTACAATAGTAAAGACAGACTGGGTCACAGGATACCAAACAATCAACAGTGAGTAATGCAGATGTATAGTCCAGCAGCCTCTATCTACACTCTGTACACAATCCCTAGGGGGTAAGGACCTCAGTTGACACCATCACAATCACACTGACAAACAGAACAGTCTGTATGGCAGGAGGCGGTAGGCCTGCATTTACCCAACATGAATTGTATGGTAATGTACATCCAAATACCTTAAGGCAGCTTACCCCTGATATCCCCACATGGTGTACAGCCTAGGTAAGTTATGGTGCATCGCCCCCTAGACTCAGTAATACAGGGCCATATACCACTGTTACATACACTGACCTCTGGAGTGCATAAGGGCACACATGTATCGTGTAGGTGAAGCCCACACATATATGGACCCAACCACACAGTATGTGTGGGGGACACAAAAGCACTGGACTGATGGCGGGAATGGCAGCATGACATACTCACAGCCCACTACATAACAACCTCTGACAGCATGTCATATGTACAAAGCCTGGTATGTAGGTGGAGGACAGAGGCTGGAACACAGGCCCATATGTGTAAAACTGTTGTCATACACTACGCACGTCACTGATGTTACAGGATAGTCTGCAACATACCCTTAGTCAAGAATATGAAGTTAGAAACACAAATGGATGTAGCCATGTATTGATAGCATTTAAGACAAATGCACTGCCAGTGATATATCTGACACAAGACCTGTGTGATGGACAGACAAAACTTAATAGGCACACCTCTGGCCATCAAGAGGATAGGCCCACAGTTGAGATCTATGCAGATAGACTGCATTCTAAGTTAAACTAGTATGTACACACAAACCCTGTAACACAGGTGCTATACAATGCATACAACAACACTACTCACACTCTGTAGTTCTGGAACTTCCTACAAATATGTAGCTGGCCTGAGTGTGCAGGTTCTCCTGTAAGGGGTATTGCTACCAGCTGTCTGTTACACTGCTGCCCACACACAGGAAGAATGTCCATCATACAGGAAAGGTAAAGGGACCATGTCCACAAGATGTAGGGATTTATAGTAGTTGGTTGCCATGACAGTGGTAATTGGAAGTACTACACAGCATGCAGGTAGCAAGTGGAGGACACTGATTGGTGCAGAGGCCATCACCTGATCATGTGCATCACCTACAAATTCCATGCTGCAATCTATGCAAAGCAGCTCATTCCATTTACTGGAGATAGAGTCTGAGAGAGAAAGAGATACAGAGAGTGTGTGCATATAAGGAACAGAAAAAAAAAATAAAACCATCCAGAAGAGTCTGCATTCCCAGAACAAGTATGTGAATTATACATGCATGTAGCTGACCTTAGTACTTGGCCCATAATAATGGGATAGATGATGGAGAATGACTTATATGTGCCTTCAGGTGTTGTTGTTGTAATGATGTTCAGCTGAACAACTGCTGAGGACAATAGAGTCTGTCCCTGTGGGTAGTGGGGCATACCCGTCAACCGTGCAGAGGAGCACTGACTGATAAGTTGTAAGCCATCATAGCGTATGTTGTGTACTGGGAAGTATGCATATTACGTGGCCAATAGCCGGTGGTGGAAGTAATACCATTATGATGGACATGTGGGTTCCACAGCCCACCTCTTGCAGGATACTCAGGTTAAACTGTATTGTAGCATGCAGGATTGCCATAGGTGTGTAATAGGGTTACCTGAAATCTGGACCTACATATAACCCCCTAATGTCAGGCTGTGTCCATATATGGCACCTGTCTGTGTTGTAGCAAGGCAGAACAGTACAACTGTGCAGGAAGGTGTTGTGAGGTTGTGGACCCACTGTCTGAATGTACCCCACATATAGGTATGCATATGTGTACATTCATATATACAACATCACATATATCTACACATATATAGATATATACCTATATTCACATGTCTACATATATACAAACACACACACAAACATATATGTATGTAAATATGGGTCCATATTATATATATTCAAACTTTCTAAACTTCGAATCCCATATGTTTGACAACATATGACCGAAGTTTAAAAGTTCAAGTATATAATAAAACAAAAAAAAGACTTACCTTAACAGTGCAGGCAGGAGGGGCAAGCCCCCCTTCACCCCCCTACTTAAATATACCAACTCCGAGATCTCACTTCAGTGCAGAATAGGGAAATTCTTCCATTCTGCACTGAACTGCGCCATTATGTTTAACCTTCAAACTCTTGAAAAGTCGATCATATGATGTCGACCATATGACATTCAACATTTCAAGCATTCTGAGTTCTAATAGGAACCCGTAAATACATGTCCCCTATATTACTACCACAGTGCTGCATGCTATGTGTGAGGAAATAGCACACATAGTAATACACACAGATATCTACAGCTGTCAGTGTGTGCAACCTGGATGGGTATGTCACATGTGAACCCCTTGTTGGGACCACATTGTCCTTGTCTGTGAAGTATGGGATGGGAATATGGTGATGTATGGCAGGTATAGTTGTGGAGGTGGTCAGGGTTGGTTGATATAGACAGCCTACAGGGGTGGTATGTGACACATGTGGTGGTTAAATACTCTGGATGGTGTGTGTGGTCTGTGATATGGATGACCCATGGGTCCCAGTATGGACACAATGGGAAAAAGCCTACCACCCACTGCTACTCACAACAGCAGTCCATGTCCTGAAGGTGCCTGACTTGGAGGCTGAGCAGGAGGAGCATGTGGGTTCTTTGAATATGTACTGGGTGCCTCAAGGTGATGTATCACAACCCACATGTGTCTGTGGAGCCTGTTATGGAACAGACCCTGGAACTGACCTCAGGGGACAGGAACATGTCTGTGTGTGCCCCCGGAGGGGGAGACATCCCTTGGGTTGGTTCCACCTGATGGTATTGCTGGACCAGTACATGAGGAGGTCCCAGGGTGGGACACACATGTGATGTGACCTGGTAACATGGGCAGATGAGTTTGGAGAGGTGGTTCTGCTGGTCAATAGTACATATACATGCTATTGTGTCACTGTTATAGAACATATGTTGGTCGTAATAATCTACACAATCCCAGAACATGTCCAACAACATGCATAGATAACCGCAATAACACAGTATGTCAGATGTGCAGCACATACATAGCAAGCATACCACAGGCATATATGGAAGCATTGTGGCCCTGACAATGGCATGCAGATGAATAGTCTGTAACAGTCCAGCAATTATAGTGTCCACAGAGGGAACATGGCTACAAACACATTCCACAAAGCGTGGTACAGTACAATATCTGCCCCACTGGTAGGTATGCTGTAGCCTTACCAATTGAGTTGTGTGTACAGTTTATTGTCGTTGTATGGTGGGGGGTGACAGCGATGTCTACTAAGAACTGTGGTAACCTTGCTGCATGACTTGCTCACACCTGTGTCCATCTTTATGGCTTTCAGCCACTATGTCTCATGAGAGGCTGCCAGCCTACACAGCAGTGGAAAATTAAATCTTGCTGAATGGACTCATGCAGCACTATGTGACCTTGTTTGGCTGGGCTGCCCATGATCAGCAGGAGTGGACTGCTCTGTGGAATGACCTAGTCTACCGGGTCAATGATGTTTGACTGCACAGCCGCAGTTATGAGCAGGACCGGCATCATTGTTCTGACCTGCTTCGCCATGTCCAAGTGTGTGCTGCTGCAGTCTGGGGGGATCACCTCACCACGGGGGGGGGGCATGCCATCCACCCCTCCTGACATGTGTGGAGTATCTCCTGGCCAGCCTCGTGGCACCTGCCAGTCCGACCAGCCACCAACCGCCGGACACCTTTGTGGTGGTGGGTGCCACCCACACACTGGTTGAGGAGTGTGCAGGTAAGGTCACAGGGCACATCTGTAGACCACTGTTGTGTATACATCTGCATCAGTACAGGTAGATCATGCATATCTGACATGTCATAGATATATTTTGTTGCTGCATAGTAGTGATAAACAGATGTCCATATGTGGTAGTATTGTGGAAATGTATGGTTGATGTATTGTAATACTGCACCCACCCTGTAGCAATGCCACAGTTGTGACCACTGACTTTGCATCTCTCACCCTCTTATGTAGATCTCTCTGGGATACCACGAAGGCAGCAGCCTGTAGCTGGAGAGTATGGTTTATGTACATGCTTGCCAATACACCGCACATGTAATGGTGATGGTATATTTCATGCACACATCTAACACACCTACCCAGAATGCATGCTGTACATGTGCACGTATTGTTGCTGTGAAATGCACGGCATCACAGGGGTGGCCATGATGGGGTATTGGAAGGGTATGTCAGCCACCTGCATGATAACTAGCATCCTGTCATTGTGGAATGTGTCCACAGGGAATAACATAATGGTGGGAGACATGGTCTACAGTATTGACGTGTTTGGAACAACACCCATATATAGTACAACACCAGTGTATATACCTGTAGGACAATGGCAACTGCTGCAGAGATACACTATGGCTTAAAGCATTACAGTAGTCCACATTATCAGCTGAGACTAGGCTGTAACATGTGGTGTTCAGTGTATGGGACACTGCAAAGTGACACACATGTGTAGGGCTTACTTGTCATGCATCTGCAAAAAGGCTGAAGGAGGGGGGTGTCAGAATGACACACCGGTGCATTGCAGCAGGGATCCTAAGGATGCTAAAAATGGCTGTATCCACACATAGTCAGGTTCAGCACCTGTGGCAGCCATAACCCTACCCCCATAGCAATAGTGATGGCAGTGTGTGAACACCAAGGGATGTGCACATGAGTAGACCTTGCAATCATGCAGATTAGGGGGATATGTGTAGGGCAGACTGAACATACACTGGCAAATGCAGATGACTCATGCTGGTATACCCCGGCAAGGAGTAGTGACTGCTGTAGTACACAAAGCAAGTGGTGCGAAAAATTGTCATGATAAGGGTGTGTACACGGTGTGTATGCATTGCAGTCAACATCATCACACCTAACACATTCCATAGACACTGCATGTGAAAGTACAGGACATATGTCACATATCGGGCTCATGCACTGTTAAGATATGTGGCGATGTGGTCCCATTGCAGACCAAGGATGGTTGCGTCATATCAATAAGGGTGTGTACAGCCCCATAGCCAGGGTATGCTCTGATGGTTGTCAGTGTAAGAGTATTGGATTGGTCATACATGGTCTGCTGATGTTGAGAGCTGTGAATCAGACATCAGGCATTCACAATTGACATCTGTCCACATATCATCCCTGGTATGTGTTGCTGGAAAACATAGGGGCTGTGAGCATTAAAGCTGACATAACCAACACAGTAGTACACATTCACAATAGGCTGTACACCTGTGAGGTGTGGTGCACAGCACATGGCAGGATGCAGAACGGGTGCACAGCAATACTGTGTACATGGGTGTAGTGGTATCCAGGGGAAGGGGCCTTTCCTTGTGACACAGCACATGCATCACACACATGTATACTGTTGCTAGCATGGATTGACTATAGCTGCACTGCATGCTGTTGGGCACCATATGTTATGCATGTTGACAGAGGGGTAATAGGAGGACTGTGTGTACTATCAATGTGCAACCTCACATGTGTGTATGTGTGTGTGTGTGTGTGTGTGTGTGTGTGTGTGTGTGTGTGTGTGTGTGTGTGTGCATCCTGGTGGGTAGTTAGTTTGTCTGTAGGGTTACTCTGCTGAAGTGGAGGGAGGTTGATGCATGTAGGATGTGTGTGTTTGTGTGGCTGGCATGTATGCACATGTGTGATTGGGGGGTGTTCATACAGCAGTGCCTCCCTTTGGGATCATGTAGTACAAAGACATGGACTGCCACATTACACACCAGGAATACTTGTCATGTGTGTAATCTCTGGACAGCTGATAGTATAATATGGTCTGTAGCATGGAAAAGGCATTGAGAGTGGAGGTAGACACCAGGTACACCCTTAATATCACATTCAGCAGAGAGGTCACCTTCAACCTATGTATGCAGCACTACAGATGCATTGGAGAAGTACTAGTCAACACCAGGGAGTGTATCCAGATATTACAGTTGTTGCAAGATAGGCTGATTGAGCAGCATATCTGGTATGTACTGAGCATTACATACACATGATGCGCCAGTGCATGATATTATGGATAGAACATAGTAGCCTACACATATAGGGGCCATGCTCATGATGTCCGGACATACACAGGGTGAACACCGAAAGACAGCAGTGAGGCCATCTAAAACCACTACACACAGGTCAGGCAGGTAATGTAGTAACAGGTCTTGTGTTGTGATTGCTTGTGTAGGCATTTAGAGGACTGATATGTTAATGAGCGGTATCAATGTGTGTATGTTACCAAGTGTGATGCAGGATGGGGTACACATGGACATATACGTGGGAATGTCTGTAAAGTCATGGACAGGTAGGTATTACAGTAGTGTGTGTGTGTGTGTGTGTGTGTGTGTGTGTGTGTGTGTATGTACTGTTAGGCAATGCTGTACAGGTTTTAAAGTGCATTTATTGTTTTCCCCCACAGGTGGCGAGGTGGGTCAGGGTCCCTCCTACATGCAATCTGATGTTGGCGTCCATATAGACACCGAAGATAATGATAGTACTGTTGAGGCACAGGTGGGGTTGTCAGGGGCCGACACTGTGCCATCATTTGACTTCCCCCTTTTAGCCATCCCAACCCCGCACACAGTTTCAGTGCCTATACATACCACATTACCAGTGGCCATAGCAAAGGGACAGCTGGCATTTGGTGGCAGTGCACAGGAAAGTGTGGTAACCATGCCTACTGTGTCTGGTTGCAGCAGGCATAGCAGATGTGCAGCAAGGCACCACATAGGCAAATGTCCCAGGGTGCTCATGTTAGGGTCACTGGACATTATTCCCCTGGCAGAGGCAAAATAGCTGGTACCAGCAGGTGCATGTTTCAGGCTCTCATGGTGGTGCAGGCATGTATGGAACATTACACCAGACAGGTCCTGAGGCTGCAGAGGGCTGCTCTGACATCTGTAAGTGACAACATCTGTGAACTGTTTGCTGCCATCCATGCTTATACCAACTCATGGATAGATGGCATGGTGAGATGATGGCCTTCATCGCCTGTGGTATTTCCATGCTTGAACGTGTGGTGGGGGTGTGGCGACGGCCACGTGGAAGTAGGCCAGCAACACCAACAGATGGCAGTCAATGTGGATGTGCTAGGACACCAAGGGGCTCTGTAGTGGCAGTAGCAGCCCTGGCAGTGCATGGGGGTGCTGTCCACACCACATCACATCAGGCCATGTGCATGTGGTCCTGGCCAGTTCCAAGAAGGACCTGGTACCAGCGGACATTTGTCATTGGCAGGTAAGAGAAGCACATCGAGGCCTGTACCTGGATGTGCCCATGGACCCCCTGGCAGGCACAGTCCACGTGTCTGTGGCTGGAGGCAGTGAACTGCACACCCTGCCAGGTATGGTCTGCAGCTGTCCATAAACACCTGTGTAGGGAAGCCATATGGCAGAACTGTGTGCATGCATACCTACACACTATATAAACACACCTAGGGCAACCCCATAACTACACACACCACATCACCATGCCCAGCTCACCTCAGTACACCCCTCACCCACACACATGGTGTCAAATGTATCGCCCACCCTCAGCCTCTGGCAAACCATCAACACACCCTGTGCATATGATGGTACCTGTGCCACATCCCTGTCATCCATACCATCAATGCAGGGACAGTCTAATATGGCTCTGATGCACATGGTGACTGTACTATAGTGTACCAGAGTACTACAGTGTAACATGTTGTAAGGAGTGAAGTTTAATGCATATATGTTAGGTAGTATAGCCATCCAGCAATGATGCATTATAGCTGTTAGTAACACTAGTTGATTGCGGTCTCTATAATGTTATCCATTTGTGTTGTAGGCGAACATATGTCAGCATGAGGATGATCTGCAGTCATATTCCACAACAGGGTATGGCACTGTGGTAGCACCATGGCTGTGACATATCTGGGGCACAGTTGAACACATGTCACAGGTTAGTATAATGGTTATTGCCTGTGCCACATGGACAGGTGACCCGCTGAGCCATGTATACCCTGCAACCTGATGTAGACCCATCCACATACACGCACACTCTTACTTGGCAACACTGGGACTAGGCCTCTACCTAGGTATGTAGTGATACTGAAGTGTGTGGCTTACATTGCACACACCCCACAGTATTTAGGGTGAGGTGTGTACCAGGTTACATGTTACATGCAGAACAACCCCAGACATGTATAGTATGCTAATGGGGGATGTAATGGGTGTATATGGATAATACGTAGTGTGACATACCTTCATATACACATTCACAGACACATAACAGGCAGACACACATCCGAGAGACCAGGGCCTATCACTAACTAATCTGACTATGTGCCCAATGTGTTACAGGTAGGTTGCACACAGCACATGCATAACTGGCCAGGATTGTGGTATCAGTTACCTGTATGGTTGATGATAACAGTGGTAACCATAATGTGGTACATGGGACATATACTGGGTGTACCTTGGTGTAATGACAGTTCACACAGTACCCACATACTCCAGTGGATATTGTACTCCCCGAAACACAGTCTGCCATACCCACAATCACACATTGGCCATGACTGCTATACAACCCATAGTATACTCTGACAGTGGTACTGCAGGGATATGCATCTAATGCACATGCCACGTGCGTAGTAGGGTGTTGCATTGTCATGCTTCACCTATGGGCAGCAACAACACTATCTGTACTACTGTGTGGCAATGGGTATTGTAATAAGAGTATGTGGCCTCAGAATGCTGTACCCTACAGATATATGAACATGCACACATACACTCACTTGCCAGAATACAGTGGGTATCCCATGCCTATCAACCCATTTGTACAACACTGTTGTGCTGGTACTGCAAGGCTCATGTAGCCGGTATGCAGAGGAGCTTAACATGGTACATGTAATTTCCCATACAGCAGCAGCTACAACTGACTATGCAATGGGTGTTGCGGTGGTTGTGAAGGCCCACATC
This sequence comes from Protopterus annectens, assembly GCF_019279795.1. Classification (NCBI taxonomy): domain Eukaryota; kingdom Metazoa; phylum Chordata; order Ceratodontiformes; family Protopteridae; genus Protopterus; species Protopterus annectens. The sequence goes on from NC_056731.1 coordinate 267,064,274, forward strand.
AAATTCCCAAGTACAGGTGTGCTAACACACAGACACTGTTATACTTTGTCATGCACATGTACACATGTGTCATACAGGGGTGCATTGCTGCAGGTGGTCATAGCTGTGTACCTAGCTATTGTCCAAGGAGTGATGGGTTGTGTAGGGGTTGTGTGTACAGTGGTATCCTGTCACCTGCCATGTAGCAGCAGGCAATCTGTCGACAGACACTACTGTGGTGGTCCTCAGGGTGAGAATGACATGCATCAGCCAATCCTCCAGGTGCCTCCTGCACATGGCTACTGAGGTGATCAAGTTGACATGTATGCAACCTGCATTACAATACATGGTTAGTGTCTGTGATGGAGACCTGTACTCAAGCATGTTCTGTTGACTGTGGTAGTGTAGTGGAGGTACCTGTGGCATGTGGTGCGTACAGGGTGTCATATCCTATATGTGCCAGTTTTTACATAGCTGGGCAGACATGTAAGTGTCAATCAAGCTTAGGTTGCCTGCACATGTCACAGCTGAATACCTGCCATCTGCACATCTGTACAGGGACTGACAGTCATCTGCTTGGCAAGTAGCTATGCAGTAGGATGAGTGTGTTGACAGATAGACATTTGACAACAATATGTATGCCATAACTACATGTCAGAAGGCCTCACTAAGATGTGCTGTAGAGACGGTCATCTACAGTTACATTCCACATTGCTCTTGCCTGGGAACGCACTGTCAACAGTAGTACCACCATGATACGCTACATACCAGTGTGACAGCGCATACCCTGGGCTACTACACCTGTATGTAACACATTCACATGGATGACAGTGCTGTACAGGTCTCATATAAGTCTGTGTCCCACATATAACACTAACACCACTTGCTACTGTAATGACAGCACATAGGTGCATTTATTGTACATGGCATTACATGCACTTATTACAGATGTCATTAACCTGCTATGTTATCAGACTGGGTGGTGTGAACTGGTTACCAGGGCTAAGCCATGCTTAGCAAGTATCAACATTGCTGCAATATAACAGCTGAGCTGATTAGCTCACTGGTAAGCGAAGCCTACACTGTGTAAGCGCTCGTACGTTTACCCATAGCTTAGCACCTCTTAGCATCACACAAACCTATTGGAACCCACTTAAAGCTGCTCAGAACTGCCTTAACCACTCTGTATCCAACAGCCCTTGTTCTGCCCCAGCAACAAAATGAACAGCCCTTGCAGGACTTGAACCCTGGACCCTGTACACTATAGTCACAACACTTAGCCACTATGCCATGACCACTGTGAAGACAGCAGGTGTTTTACCAATATATCTGTCAATACACATATTGAGTAGTATTGAACAATTACCTTTACTTCCGCAATTGTGTAGTACTTGTTATTAATATGAATGTTGCATCACATATGTTGTTTTATCATAATGTACACATAGCAGATACATACGGTGAGATACATCTGCGAGGGTATACACAACCGTGATGTTTACACATGACAAGAATATGGATATATACATATATTAGGTTGATATATGTCTACATGTACATACATATGTATACTCATACATATGTCACAGTTTCATAGTTTCATAGTATAGTACTAGGCTATCTGCCCTGGGGCATTTGTAAGCCTAGCCATAGTGATGTGGCTTTTGCCACCCCATGAAATGGTACAAAAATGTACAGAATAAATCTAGAATACTGTGCTTCTGTCTAGCAGTGACACAATGAAGGTCCCCTTATATAATAGAATTAGTTTACTGTGTCCCTGTCTAGCAGTGACACAGATGTGACCCCTGGGGTAAACTTACGATCTCCCATCCACTCATCAAGATTTCTCTTGAAGAGAGTCAGTGAGGGGCTCTGCCTAATATGAACTGGGATCCTGTTCCAAAGCATGGGAAGCCTCTGGGTTATGAATCTATCCCTCCAGCATGTCCTATTCATACTTGTGCCGAGGTTTAAGTCTTTAGCTCTCGTGGTCCTGATGGATTTGGATTTTTTGAGGTGGAGCATGTCCATCAGATCCTGATTGGACATGGCCTTGTACGTCAGGCAGAGATCACCTCTGAGCAGGCGGTATGCTACTGAATAGAGCTGAAGTTTCTTTAGTCTGGCAGAATAAGACATATGTTGGAGACCCTTGATCCTTTTGGTGAGGTACTTTTGTGGTCTCTCCAGCTGTTGCAAATGCCGGGTGAGGTACATACCAAATGGGGCATTGTACTCAATCATGGGTCTGATGAGGGAGGAATATAGGGTACAATGACATCCTTGGATCTGGATGTGAATCCCTTCATGATGAGGTGTGCAAGGTAGAATGTTTTTCTAACCACTTTGGCAACGTGGGTGTCAAATGAGAGGTCACTGTCTACTTGGGTCCCTAGGTCTCTGATTACTTTTTCCATACTCAGTGGGTTGCTGTCTATGTGATAATTTGTGGGTACTTTGTTTTTTCCAAAAGGGATGACTATACATTTTTTGGCATTTAGTTTAAGGCCGTGACTACAGCACCAGTTGTCCATTTCAGTGAGGCCTTTTTGTAGGATGTGTGTGTCTGCTGGTGTATCGACTATGGCGCCTAGTTTGCAGTCATCTGCGAACTTTGTCAGCCACAGCCCTCCCATGTTTGCTTTAACATCTGAGAAATAAATGCCGAACAAGAGGGGTCCCAGGACAGATCCCTGTGGGTCACCACTTGTGACTGGCTTTGAGTCTGACATTGCTCCAGCGATTTTAACTTTATGGGTTCTGTCCTTTAGCCAGTTTGCAACCCATCTAGTGACATAAGGGTTTACTTTTAAGCTGTTTAGCTTATCTATGATGCCTGAGTGGGGTATTGTGTCGAAGGCCTTAGCCAAGACCAGGTATGCTGTATGGACTGCTTTGCCCTCATCAATGGCTCTAGTGACTGTTTTGAAAAAGTCAACCAGGTTTAAAAGGCAGGATCTGCCCTTTACAAAGCTGAACTGGGTGGGGTCAAGTGTCTGTAGGTCCCCTATGTCTCTATTTATGAGTTCCATAATGATTCTTTCCATAGCTTTGCAGACCAGGCTAGTTAAGCTTATGGGGCTGTAGTTTCCAGGGTCTGTAGAGGCACCCCTCTTGTGGAGTGGGACCACTGTTGCTGTACGCCGGTGTTCAGGTACATATCCCGAAGTAAGGCTAAGGTTAAATAGCATTTTATGTGTGGGTTTAGCTCCTCTTGAGTTCACGTAACACGCACCAGGATACCATCAGGTCCCATTGATGCTGTGTTTTTGCTTTGTTTAGGGCGGTTCTCACTTGGACATCTGAGATGACAGGAGATTACATTCAGCTGGGATAAGTATTTCTTCTTTTGGGGTGAAGGAGGGAGAAATTTGTACTGAACCTGTCAGCCAGAATGTTAGCAATATCTGTGGGTTCAGTGTATTGTTTGTTGTTGTGTACCAACTCTGTGCATATCTGAGGGTTTCCTACCAGGTTTCTAACATAGCTGAAGAAGGCTTTGTGGTTATCTTTAGTGTCCTTAGCGATTTTTCTCTCAAAGTTTGCCTTGGATGTTTTATGAGAGAACGTAGTTTTCTGCTAATGTTGATCAGAGATGTCTTCCCTTCATGGGATTTTGCTCTGACGTGCAGTAGCTTCCTTCTTTTGTTATACAATTTGTTTATGGCTGAGATCCACCAGACAGGATGCTTACATTTGGTGGAGAGGGACTTGGATTTGTTTGGGATTGCATGATCCATGCATTCTTGGAGATGTCCATAGAAAGCATTTGTGAAGGATTCAGCATTGTGGGATGTGGTATCCACTGGCACAGTGGGCTTAAAGGATACCATCTCAGTCTTAAGAAGAGTGAAGTCTGCTTTTGAGATGTTTTTCACTGTGGTCTTTTGTGCTGGGGGTGTAGGTGGGATATGTATATCCTGGGTGATTAGTTTGTGGTCAGATCTCACTAGTGAGGGGTATACGTCCGGTGTGGAGCATTTTGTCCCCATGTTTGTGATGATCAGGTATAGTATATTATCTCCCCTAGTGGGAGAGGTGACTAGTTGTTCCAGTGCATTTGAATTTATGAATTCCAGGAACCTTTGGGCTAGGGTATTAGGGCTAGAATAATGTACTCAATCTATGTTTGGGTAGTTGAAGTCTCCCAATATGATGGTATTTTGTGATACATTCATATCCTCCAATGTCTTCAGGAAGGCTAAGTGGGGTTCTTGAGATTGGGAGGGTTGTCTGTAATATGCTACCAGTTGTATAGCAGTTTTACCTATGGTTAGTTGCACCTGTATGGTCTCTGATGCTTCATGTGTTGCTACTAACCTGGAGGTGTGGGTGTCCTTTATGAATATGGACACTCACCCTCCCTTTGTGGTTCGGCCCGGGTTTTGGGGCCGAAAAGCATGACATGAGGTATAGCCTGGTAGTGCTGGGGTGATCTCAGGAGCCTTGAACCAGGTTTCAGTTACTGCACAGACGTCGTTGTTCTCCATGCTGAGGAGTGCATCAAGTGCTTGCATCTTGAGATTTAGACTTCTGGCATTGAACAGCATTACCCTTAGTTTTTTTCCATTTTTGTTTTCTAAGAAGGTGGGTTTGTCTTTTGAGCCTTGCCTAAAAAAGGCACTATGGGGGTGGCAAGAGCCTTAGCCAATATCTGGAAGCCCAGTGGTGAGAGGTGTAAGCCATCCCTTGCGAAGCAGCGTGGCTTGTCCAACATATCATCCCAGGCAGACAGACATTGGATCCCCTTAGAATGACACCAGTACTTGAGCCAATTGTTAAAGCTGATCATCTTGTCTTTGTATTGTGGTATCATTCTTGGTGAGGGCAAGATGCTGCTCAGGGTCAGGGTCATACCAGCCTGGGCTACATAATCGGAGAGCTCCTCTATGTCTCTTTTCATGTAGTCCAGGGAGGTACATCTTAGGTCATTCACACCAGCATGGACAATGATGGAGTCATATTTGTACTTGCTTTGGAGTGACCTGAGTGGGTGTGTTATGTGGCAGATCCTAGCTCCCGATAGACAGCTCACAGTCACCTTCTCCTTGTTCAGCCTGGTCAGTGGGACATCAGTGTGTCTGACTATGGAGTCACCTATTACTAGTGTATCAGGCAAGGTGTTTGGCCTTAAGGGCTGCGATTGGTCGACACACTGATTTATTGAAGTATGTGTTGCATGTGTTTTGTTTTGAGGTGGTGGATTTTTGGATGTCTGCTTTGGGAGCCTCTGTTGTTTTGGTAAGTTTTTTATTAGAGCCTCCGAGTATGTCTTTGTGTTTTTATGTGTTTGGTTTGCAGTTGTGGTAGGTCTATGTGGGACTGGGATTGTTGTGTGTGTGGTTGCCATCTCCTCCTGTCTGGTCATGCCAGCCCTGAGTTGAGAGAGTTCAGCCTCCAGTTTGGCTATATAGTTGCATCTATCACATGTATTTGTGCTTGTTGGGAGGAGGAGAGGGTTGTCTGTGTACATGAGACAATTGTAGCATTGTCTTAAGATACCCAGATTGACCAGCTGAACTGGAGACAACACCAGTAATCTACCACCCGACATGCTAGAACAGTATAAGGGAGTGGTATACCTTTGAGGGAAGTGGATATTCACAGGGGTGGTAAGTAGATGTAGTGCTTTACTTAGTACGAGAGTGCTTACTTAGTAGAGAAGTATTGAGAACAAGTGCTAGGCTTATAATACAGTGAGTAGTCTGGTTATACTAAGAGTAGAGCTTCCTTAAGGGAAAATTTGAAGAGCAGACTTGGCGGAGCCAGAAAAAGTTTAACCTTGTTTAACGGCCATGCTATGCACAACTGCAAAGCTGTGCAAACGCGGATTTTAAACAGTGAACTACAAAAGAGCTAGAAATGGTCCCAAACAACCAATTACTACAGCTTCTTGTGCTGTAGTACATCTGTAGTACATCTGTATAGTGTGTACATCTCTTCGTATGTACACACACACACATATATATATATATATTTATATATATATATATATATATATATATATGCACATCCTATGTGTACAGATATGGCTATTTATGTGGATATATATGTAGATATCTATAACTATATGTGCATACATTTCTCTTCTGATGCACCTATTACTGTCAATATATATGTAGATATCCATACGTATATGTGCATATGTATCTCTATCTGTATATGTGTAGACATATATTGCTCTGTATATGTATATATCTGAGTGTTTGTATGTATATATATATATATATATATATATATATATATATATATATATATATATATATATGTACATATACATATCCATCTATGTATGTCGATATGTATATGTGTATATATCTATATAGATATATGAATAATTATATATGCATATATATTCACCAAATGTTCTGAACATGGAGTGGAGCCTTACTTCAGAATAAAATGTACATTCTCTATATCACATTTAAAAACAGTTTTGAAATGCCTCTGCACCAATAAACACATCTTTCCACTTAAACAGTTACACAATTAATCAATAAAATTTCAAAGCTCAGGAAGTTATTTCCTTATATTGACTCTACGGTCTTTCAAAAAACATTTAATGTTAACAGCATTATTTATACCAGGTTTTTTATCTGAATTTAATCTGATTTGCCATAAAGCCTCCTTTTGTTCAAGATTTTTTTTAAATTGCCACCCCTAAAATCATGACTTCCTTGCTCCAGCACAGTAAACACATTTTTTGTACATGGGACAGGGGATAGTATGCTTGTAAAAAGCATTTGTCTTGTCTTGTTTTCTAATGTAGTAATAATATTCCTTTATTCTAGTGCATAGGGCTCTTGTAGTCATACCAATATAGAATGCACTACAGTATGCATACTTATCAATGTATACAACTCCTTTACACTTACAGTTAAAGTGCCCTGGAACTTTCAAAGTGTAAGGCAAATGCTCTAACTTAACTAAGGGACCTTCAGAAATGTATCTACATATGTTACAGTTCCCACACTTATACATGCCCCATCTTTTCTGTGTGATGTTGGGACAATGAACAAGTTTATTTCTCTCTCTTTCTAAAATGTTTTTTAAATTATTTTGATTTTTATATACAAACCTTGGCTGGGTCCCCACAATGGATTGTAAATCCTTGTTTCCCTCTAAAATTTTCCAGTTGTCAGAAATAATGTTTCTGATAATACCACTGTCTACTGTCATGTCCAAACAAAAATAATTGCCAGCATCAGATGTGTTCCTGTCATGGTTCTGTTTTGTATTAATGTTGGAAAACCCATGCTCAAGGATGGCTGGAAAGAGACTGTCCCTATTCTGTGTGACATATTCAGTCTGCTCTTTCAACATAATCTTTCTATACCCTCTTTCAACAAACAAGGTTGTGATAAATTCTATTTCCTTCAAAAGGTCACCCATTTCACTTGTCATTCGACTGGCTCTTATGGGCTGTCCTTTTGGAATATTATTCTTCATGTAACGAGAGTGCATGCTGGTATAATGCAAGTAACTGTTGGTGAAAGTTTATTTCCTAAAAATCCTACTAACTAACTTATAAAGCTTAACATCCCATTCCAGAATTACATCCAAAAAAATGGAGTTTTAGTCCCACATCCCCCAGGACAAATTTTATGTACCATGATCTGGAGTTGAGGGTGTCAACAAAACTTTGTACTTTTTGTACATCCCCAACCATGAAAAAAAACAAGTAATCAATAAATCTCTTAAAAAATGTTATCTGGTATTCCATGACTAGTGGTTCCAGCACAGTACACTCCCAATGACCCATCACAATGTTCTCAAAGGATGGTGCTCCAGAGGACCCCATAGCTATCCCCCCAAATTTGTTTGTATATTTTTTTGTTAAATACAAAAAAATTGTTATTTAACAAAATATCTATTAATTCACAACAGAAATCACATTCAGAATTGCTAAATGTGGAAAACGTGTTTAAGTATTCTCTAACTACTTCCATTCCTTCAAAGTGGGGAATACAGGTGAAAAGAGAGACAACATCGAGACTAAACATCACTTGTGTGGTGGGATCAAAAGCTGTAACTAAAGTGTATTCCCTGATACTATTTAAAAAGTCCCATGAGTCCTTTAAGTATGAATTCATTTGGTGAACAACCACCAGTAAGGAAATACCCTTTGTGATATAATTTGGGGCAGATACAATGGGTCTAAATGGAGGACTGGTTTTACTTTTATGTGTTTTAGGAATTCCAAAGAAGAAACCTAGTTTTGGATTGTCTATGTGACAAAAATCATAAAGGTCCTTCTCTAAATTACTGTTCATTAAATTCTCAAACAAAAAAGCATAAACATTCATGTAGCTATTAGCTACTTCCACCATGTCTGTTAATCTGTATTCTAGACTGTTACCTAGCATTTTCTCTATACAGGTAACATATTCCTCTTGGTTCATTAAAACTAAGGTACCCCCCTTGTCGCTTTTCATTACTCTTATGTTGCCATTCTCCTGTATTTCTTTCAGGGCTTTCTTTTCTTCCTTGGATAAATTGTGATACATTTTTTCTTTTCTTTACCCCCTCCCCCATGACATTTCTTATTTTACTTTCACAAACTGATTCAAAAACTTTAATAGTATGCAATAAATTAGGGTTATAACATGAAGGCTTTACATATTTGGTGCTGTTGATAACAATGTCTTTAAATACCTAATTCAAGTTTAAAGACCTAGTGTACTTTTTAAGGCTTAACACAGTGTTTGCTATGTTTGCCCTCCTTTAGATGTGATGTAGAGAATGTTCATTTTATTCTGAAGAAGTTTGGTTATGAAAGTGTGGATTAAAAATTTTTATTACGCTAACATCATGTGGATTTAACTCTGTTCTTCTGCATCCTCCTTTCTGATGTCAGGCATGTATTGCAGGTACATTTGCAGACTATTGCTATTGTAATAGGGATTGTCTTCACAGACGTGTGTGGGAGGTCGCATCTGCTTTTAACATGTGTGCCATTGGCTACTGACAGACATGATAAAGACATCATAGTACAGTACCACTTCTAGCACATCAATGATCCTGTGGACTACAGCAGAGATATGGCCAATATATGTGGACAGTCTGAGACACTCTGGTCAGTCCAGAGGTATACACAGAACCCCTTAGTGCAAGACACGTGGACCAAGCCTGACAATGTGGATGTTAACAGCCATGTAGACAGGTATATCACGTAAATAGTGGTATACATTTGCCCCCATAAGTTATGCATTCACACACCCCTGTCTGTCCTAACACATAATAACTGCTGATAGAGTGGTGGCATGGAAACATACTACCCACTAGTTAGTGACATACATCTGTACAGCATCCCACTGCTTTGTCTGACATACTGACTGTTATGGTGGCCTGGCAGCAGTACATCTGGCAAGTATCCAGACATAACATCTCACTGGGTAAGTACACTAAGCTGCTAGGCATGAAACAAAGCACTGTTCAGACTACAGGCAGACTGCCACAACACTGGCCTACATTTCCTATGGGGAATACATATGCACCTGCATATATAGCAGGCTCTACAGGCATGTCACAGCACAGAGTAACAGACACCTGTGTGAAAGTGCATAACCACAACCAATGTGAACACAGCCACAGCCACGTATGGTAAGCTAGCGTAATATTACAGTATATGGACTATCTGATCAACACCATCCTCATATGTGCCACTTACATACTAACCCTACATATACTGGGCCGCTACACAGTGTGGTCCGATGCCTGTCTGTGGTATGGGACATGTGTGTGTTTGGCCATACAAACATGTAAGCCGATAGGGTAACATACAATGGAGCAGCATGTAACATCAGATAGAACAGGACCAAGAACAATGACATCTGCCACAGTCTGTACACAGGCCAAGGTACATATTCACAATACACACACTTTCAACAATCACCATAAGTACACAGACCTCAGTACTGTATACACAACCACAGAATGCCCAGGTTATGTCCTCAAATATAACCCCTAATATACATAACATGTGTAGCAGTCGGATATCTCACTGGCTTGTAATCAGATATGATGTCAATAAATATGGTGTACAGAACATATGCACCTCTTACTGCATGACATATGTACAAAGGTTGACAAAGTTGTGGCTGGAGGCGCAAACATAGGGCCAATACTGACATGTTGCTGTGATAACCTCATACATTTACTGTTGTAACAGAGTTTGTTGCAACATATGTCCTATGAGGGATATGAAGTCAGTAACTCTCATGGCTGTCACCATGTACTGACTGCAATCATCACACTATGTTCTGCAGTTCACAGATAGGTGCTCTGTGGGTAACACAAGAAACAAAAAGCACCACACACACTGCCCAGTCTGCAGATGACCCTACAGATGGGGTTTCCTCGGAAACATAGCACTGACATGACAGGTATTAAAACATACCTGTAGACCAGCCATATCCACACACACCCTGTTAAACCAACTTTACTCCAAATGCAGAATAGCAACACTTACATTCTGTAGTCATGTCAGGCACATCCCCCTCCTATGTGTTGGCCTGTTTACACAGTGTATGTTGTTAGAGGTAAACCCTCAATCCATCTGAGATGCTGTTTGCCAAACAACACATCTAGGTCCTGCTCACAGTGAATGAAAAGGCCCAACACCACCATGAGTGTGTTTCCATGCAATTGGTTATGGGAATGTTACCACAGCTGTTCCACATGCAATCAGCTAGAGGAGGGCTGCAATTCATGCAGACGCCATCAGCTGATCATGAGCATCATTTACAATACACATGCTGCTGCATAAGCAAAGCAGGTGTAAGTCTCCACATCCACCAGAGAGGGAGTGAGAGGGGCAGACAGAGGTAAAGATAGGTCAGGGAGGGGTGGGAGAGTAAAACTTAAGCATGTTTGTGTCACACACCTACCAGTACAGGGTATCAAACCCCTGACTGACTGTGCATTGCTATCACATGTCTATGCAGTTATTGGATATGCCACATATGTTACATGTTAAGGAGCCCTCAAAACATGTATGTGATTGTGAGTAACATCTGCAACAGTGATATGGTAGCTATATGGTAGGTGTAGTACACATGCCTGTCCGCATGAACAGGTGTCAGCGTCAAAACAGCCACACTCTCTCAGGGACCAACACACATTGACACACTTGGCAGGGTCAGGAATACAACTCCTCACTATTTAGATTGCCACAATACAGTACTGTGCAGGTATCACATGCAACACAGGGGTTATCCGGAGGTTATATGGGCAAATTGTATGCGGAGTTGCCTGACAGACAGCATGCTTCTGTATGCCAATGAGGGTTATGATGAGTGTGAATGTGGTCATAGGCATCATACACCACACACACAGACACAGGGTGCCAGTACTGACATGCATGGGTGCAATGCTTCACGGGTGTGCAGTGGTCGACTGTGCCAGATGGCTATACAAGGCTAAGTGATGGGTATACCTTGGCATCAGACCACATGACAATGGTCTGCAGTGTGGCTCAGGGGTGTAGTGTCTGGATTGGCCCACACAGGTGGGTATTGTATCCACCATCCAGTCACCTGTGTAACTATTGTGAGTGGCCATTGCTGTGAATTGCGTGCCATGTATGTGTTCTTTAGTCCATGACATGAATGGTGTCTGGGATGTGCACACATCCCACATGCATGTACAGTGACATGTGTAACTGTACCTGGGGTGTCTGGCCCATGTTGTGTACACAGATTGTTATCATCAGATGTGCCAGTCCTGGCCTCATGTAGTGGGAACTGGTAATGGACATCATGTTGACCCTGCACCTACATTGATAGCTTGATACAAGTATTCCATGGTGTCAGTGGCATCTGTCCATACAGGGCATGTGTTTAAGACATGGTATGTCCTTTGTGGGTCATATTTGATGGCACCACAGGTGTTGCAGGTGTCCAATGTGGAACATAGGGAAGGTGCACTGTCTGCATGTATGTGCCTATTGGACTGATGGACAGGGTGCCATGCCCTCTGTAGCCCACTGCATTCACACCATGGTTACTATCAGTGGGCAATATGCAAGGTAATACCAATGTAGCGGTTGTTGCCTAGGCAAGTGTGTGTGTATATGAAACATGGGTTGAGAGTGTTCTCTGGGTAATACAAGGGTTGCTAACTTTGTTCACCAGATCTTGATGTCACATGTAGGGGTATGAATTTGCACCCCAGCTTCTTGGCTATTTTACATCTGTTATCCCTGTAAGGTGGACATTGTGACATATACTAGGGCCACCATATAAGAAATTTGCAAAACCCACTCCACAATAAGTCCAGTTGTTACACACTCACAACCATCTCCACACAGGATACAAATGACAAACATAGGCACACACACACCTTCCATGTCTGGGATTAGAACTTCAACCTAACTAGTTTATTACACTACAGCATTACACAGTTATAGGACATGCCACAGAGATTACTGGAGTACTCCTTCCCCAAAGGTGTATTTCACAGTGAATGACATCAGCAGGTTTGCCAAAGTAGTGCATTTGAATTGTAGTGAGTGTGACTAGCCTAAAAAGCATTGCTCCCTACACAGGCATAGAAACACACACACAAACATCCACACCTGCCATGTGTGGGAATACAACACCTACCCAAGTTCTATATCACACTACACCATTACACTGTTATAGGACATGGCATGGGGATTACTGGAGTATTCTTCCCCAAAGGTCTATTTCACAGTGAATGACATCAACAGGCTTGCCAACGTAGGGCATTTGAATTGTAGTCAGTGTGACTAGCCTAAAAAGCATTGCTCCCTACACAGACATAGAAACACACACACAAACATCCACACCTGCCATGTGTGGTAATAGAAACCTTAGCAGAGTTCTATATCACACTACAGCATTACACTGTTATAGGACGGGCCACAGGGATTACTGGATTATGTGTTCCCCAAAGGTGTATTTCACAGTGAATGACATCAGCAGCCTTGCCAAAGCAGGACATTTGAATTGTAGTGAGTATGACTAGCCTAAAAAGCAGTGCTCCATACACAGACAGAGACACACACACAAACACAGTTGCCATGTCTGGGATTAGAACTCCTACCAAACTAGTTCAGTACGCAGTTATAGGATGTGCCACAGAGATGACTGGGATGCATTGTTTGTAAAGGTGTATTTCACATTGAATGACATCAGCAGCCTTGCCAAAGCAGGACATTTGAATTGTAGTGAGTATGACTAGCCTAAAAAGCAGTGCTCCATACACAGACAGAGACACACACACAAACACAGTTGCCATGTCTGGGATTAGAACTCCTACCAAATTAGTTTATCACACTACAGCAGTATGCAGTTATAGGACGTGCCACGGAGATGACTGGGATGCATTGTTTCTAAAGGTGTATTTCACAGTGAATGACATCAGCAGCCTTGCCAAAGTAGGGCATTTGAATTGTAGTGAGTGTGGCTAGCCTGAAATGCATTGCTTCCTACACATACAGGGACACACACAGTTGGAATATCTGGGATTAGAACTCCCACCTAACTAGTTTATTACACTACAGCAGTACGCAGTTATAGGATGTGCCATGGAAATTAGTGGCCTAAACCTTTCTGAAAGGTGTTTTTCACAGTGAATGACATCAGCAGCCTTGCCAAAGTAGGGCATTTGAATTGTAGTGTGTGTGACTAGCCTAAAATGCATTGATTCATACACAGACAGAGGCACACACAAACACACACACACAGTTGCCATGCCATGTCTGGGATTAGAGCTCCTACCTAATTTATCACACTACAGCAGTATACAGTTAGACGACACGTCACAGTGATGACTGGAATGCATTGTTCCCAAAGGTGTATTTCACAGTGAATGACATCAGCAGCCTTGCCAAAGTAGAGCCTTTGAATTGTAGTGAGTGTGACTAGCCTAAAATGCATTGCTTCCTACACAGACAGGGACACACACAGTTGCCATATCTGGGATTAGAACTCCAGTCTAACAAGTTTAGTACACTACAGCAGTACGCAGTTATAGGATGTGCCATGGAGATTACTGCCCTATACCTTTCCCAAGGGTGTATTTCACAGTGAATGACATCAGCAGCCTTGCCAAAGTAGGGAATTTGAATTGTAGTGTGTGTGAATAGCCTAAAATGCATTGCTCCGCACAGAGTTGCCATGTCTGGGATTAGAACTCCTACCTAACTAATTTATCACACTACAGCAGTACACAGTTAGAGGACATGCCATGGAGATGACTGGGATGCATTGTTCCCAAAGGTGTATTTCACAATGAATGACATCAGCAGCCTTGCCAAAGTAGGACATTTGAATTGTAGTGAGTGCGACTAGCCTAAAAAGCATTACTCTTTACACAGACAGAGACACACAAACACACACAGTTACCATGTCTGGGATTACAACTCATACCTAACTGGTTTATAACACTACAGCAGTATGCAGTTATAGGATGTGCCATGGAGATTACTGGGCTACACTTTTCCCAAAGGTGTATTTCAAAGTGGATGACCTCAGCAGGCTTGTCATAGTAGGGCTATGGGGAGGGCAGTGTGTGTGCATAGATCATAACCCATTCATCTAGAGGTTGACACACCACATGTGGGTACATGCAGGGATATATTCTGCTGGTACGTGTATACAGCTGCTAGATGACTACTTCCTTGTGCAGTCATGTTGAACAGCTAGCACTTGCACCACATAGTCTGTAATGATGATGGATACCAGTGGCTATTGTCTACAGTGAGTGACATTTACATCTCATGTGGTTGAAGCCATTTGTCTGTGTGCTGGGTGGGACAGGCCTCATGATGGATGGCTGCCTGTCACAGTCACTCTCTTCCACACATCTATGTACGTCTACTTTTGGCTTATGATAGTGTGTTGTCCTTGGATATATGTCTGTATTCCTATCCACTGTGTGTGCAAAGCATAACTGCTGCATACTGAGGAGTGTATGCACTAACATCTGCAACTGCCAGGTATGTATGGTCCATTGTTGTTTGCAGACATGGGCTTTATTTAAGTGTGTAAGCATGCCCAGTATGCCCTTCTGTATTGAATGTGTGGATCGATTCCAGGTAGTTTGTACTCCAGTGCAGACCTTTGTGTTGTATACCAACAGGAAGCAAACTGTTTCTGCAGGGTATTCGTTGATCATTTGACAATATGGGGACAAACTGTGTAGGGGATAGTGTGAACTGTAGGTGATTGTGTCTGTGCTGCTTCAGCTACATGGTACTGCTGTTAGCAGAGATATTCAGACATGTGTACTGTTATACACTGTGATGTTTTCTGTCCTCATGTACTGCCGGGTGAACATTCTTGCTCACAGTGATGTCTTGAGGGACAAGGGTGACTGCAGCTGTGTTCGGTATTGTGGGCAGCTGCCTACATATTCATGGTAAGTTATATCATTCTAGATGGGGAACTGCAGACACTTGCTGCTGGGTCTGTGTATCCAGTTCAGCACCTTGGTACAGAGGATCCCATATTTGTACATCCATCGACATGACAGTATGGCCTTATCTTGTGGCAATACCTCACAGCTCTAGCTCTACAGATTTGCACAGATTACCCAGAGGCAGGGGCCATGAGTCAGGACATTACCCCTATTGTGGTGTACGGGCAATTATGTAGCCACCGATTTTTGTGTTTGCAGCCAAGGATAGTGTGTGCACACAGCTTTGTGTTGGACCTTGCACATTCCATGCTGCCCATGCTCCCATCCCCCGTTATTCTATCCTCTTCCATACATTATGCAAACATTCTCTGATACTTTCCCTAAGGTTACCACCACATCACAACTGTGTTGGTCCACAATTCATGCAGTGGGACATGGTGGACATTTTACTGTGGTTTGTCCACATGGCCTTGCATGTGGCTTATGTGAAGTGTGTTATGTTGTTATTTGGGTGTCCATGACATAATATGCATTGGCAGTACATGTGAGACACAGGCCTTTGGCAGAGGCCTGTGAGCCATTTGTTGTTGATGTGGGCCAGATGTGGCAGGCCCTTGCATTCTGTCAGTCCTACAGTTTCAGATTGTCATACAGCATATTCCCCTGGGGTGACAGCGTAGGTGTGCCAGGTGTTCATGCCAATACATTATATATCAGTTTTGATCAGGTGGTATGGATGCTGTCAGGGTGCTACCTATGGCTAGGGCACACCTGCATGGGACACCTGCACTGCATGCTGCATTATTTTGCTATTGCCATATACAGGTGGGGTCATATTGTACCCATTCTCCACAGCAGGGATATGACCAGAGAGGTACCTGTGGGTGTTGTTTGGGTGAGCTGGGTGCATGTGTGCTATGGACACTACTTGCATCTGACACACAGATATGCATGGGGCATTCCAGTTATGCTGGCATGTGCAGGTATATCATCTGTTTCCCAATACATCAGTCCTACCTCTTTTGTGATCTGCAAGTGTTTGGGCAGACAACACCGGTATTCCCTACTACAGGTCCAGATAATGTGATGCATACCTGTTTGTACAGTTCCAAGGGTGTGTCCATTTCACAGTTACACAATATATACTGTATGTCTGGGGTACTTTCCCCTGTGTACTGCTTGTATATTTAGCCCAACAGCCATGCCATGTCAATCTTTCAGATGGTGACACATATTACCACCAAACATTTACAACGGCTTACTGCTAGCATGTGTTATACTGGTGGGAATTGTCTTAGGCACTGCAGTTGTGAGGACATGGCCCTGCCATAATAAGTAGTGGGCAATGGCCCCCAGGTAATACTTCAATATGCATACATACTGACCACTCTCACACAATATGAAACACACACCAACCTAACACACACATACCTGCATATTGTGCAAATGTTACAATTTATACTGCTCTCTTGGCCACCACTGGGCATCTGTGCTCCACTGGTATTATGCCTACACATACATTTTACTACATTTCTACATAGAGTTGTGGGGGGGGCACCTGACTGCTACGACATGTGTACACTGGATTAGAGGGGGCACACCAGGCCATTACTGCATTTCTAAATAGGTTTGGGGGGCAATCTAACTGTTACTACATTTCTAAGTAGGGTTGGGGGGAGAACACCTGAATGTTTCTACATTCAATAGGTTCATAGGTTCATAGGTAGGTACTAGGCTATCTACCCGAGGACATTTATAAGCCTAGCCAGAGTGTGTCGGCTTTCACCACCCCATTGATTAATTAACTGGGCCTCTGTCAAGCAGAGCCAATGAAGTGATCCCAGGGGTGTATTTTCTGTTACCCATCCACTTGTCAAGGCTTCTCTTGAAGAGTGTTAGTGAGGGGCTTTGCCTAATGTAGTTAGGAATTTTGTTCTAAAGCATGGGGAGTCTCTGTGACAGGAATCTATCCCTCCTACATGTTCTATTTATTGTTGTGGTGAGGTTTAGCTCACTAGAGCGTGTGGCTCGCAGTGACTTGGATTTCTTTAGGTGGAGCATGTCCATCAATTCTGAGTTGGACATGGCTTGTAAGTCAGGCAGAGATCACCTCTGAGTAAGTGATATGTCACTGAGTACAGCCGGTGTTTTTTCAGTCGGGCTGCATAGGACATACATTTAAGGCCAGTAATCCTCTTGGTGAGGTGCTTTTGTGGTCCTTCCAGCTGTTTGGAAGTGTCTTGTGAGGTACATCCCAAATGGGGCATTGTACTCTACGATGCGTCTGATGAGTGACGAGTAGAGGGGTACTATAACCTCTTTATTTCTAGATGTGAACCCCTTAGTAATCAGATGGGCCACATAGAAGGATTTCCTAACTACTTTGGCAATATGATTTAAAAAAAAAAGAGATTACTATCTACCTGGGTCCTCAGATCTCTTATTACCTCTTCTGTATTAAGGGGGCTGCCACCTATGTGGTAATTCATGGGTGTTTTGTTTTTCTGAAACTGGATGATTATGCATTTTTTGGCATTTAGCTTGAGGCCATGACTTTGACACCAGGTGCCTGTCTCAGTAAGACCTTTCTGAAGGATGTCCGCATCAGCCGGAGAGTCAGTTATGGCTCCCAGTTTGCAGTCATCGGCAAACTTGGTTAGCCATAGTCCTCCTGCGTTTGCCTGTACTTCCGAGAAAATATATGCTGAACAGTAGTGGTCCCAGAACCGTGCCTTGTGGGACACCACTTGTGACTGGTCTAGAGTCAGACCTGGAGCCCATTATTCTTACCGTGTGAGTTCTGTCTGTAAGCCAGTTGGCAACCCATCTTGTGATATAGGGGTTTATGTTCAGGCTGGTGAGTTTTTCTATAATAACCGAGTGAGGAATGGTGTCGAACACCTTGGCAAGATCAAGGTAGGCTGTGTGAACCACCTTTCCCTCATCTATGGCCTTGGTGACTGTCTTGAAGAAGTCAACCAGGTTTAGTAGGCATGATCTGCCCTTAACAAAGCTGAACTGGATCTGGTCAAGTATTTAGAGGTTCCCAATGTCTTTGTTAATGAGTTCCATGATGATGCACTCCATAGCTTTGCAGACCAGGCTAGTCAGGTTTATGGGGCGATAGTTACCAGGGTCAGTTGTGGCCCGTCCTTTGTGGAGCAGAATAACTGTTGCTGTGTGCCATTCTATGGGCACATAGCCTGTGGAGAGGCTGAGGTTGAACAGCGTGTTTAGGTGGGGGGTTAGTTTGTTCTGTAGTTCGTGCAAGTCGCAGCCTGGAACACCATCTGGCCCCATTGATGCTGTGTTTTTGGCTTTTGAAAGGGCTGTTTTCACCTGTGCTTCTGTGATTTCCGGGACACTACACTTTTCTGGTATTGTTGTGGGCCCTTTTGAAGGTGAGAGGGAGGTGAAGTTTGCACTGAATCTATCTGCCAGGATGTTGGCAATATCAGTAGATTCAGTATATTTTGTGCTATTTTGCACTAGCTCAGAGTATATCTGCGAGTTGCCACTTAGATTATTGACATAGCTAAAGAAGGCTTTGTGGTTATCTTTCGAATCCTTGGCTATTTTTCTTTCGAAGTTAGCCTTGGATGATTTTATGAGGGACCTTAGTTTCTTACTGATACTGATCAGGGATGTTTTTCCTTCTTGGGATTTGCTTTTTTTCTGAACTAGTTTCCTCCTTTTGTTGTATAACCTGTTTATGACTGGGGTCCACCAGTTTCCTTCTCTTAGGGGAGTGAGTCTTGGTTTTGCTAGGGATGGCACAATCCATGCATCCTTGTAGGTGCTCATATAGTGCAATTGTAAAGGAGTCTGCATCTTGGGCAGTGTTATCCTTTAGCATGCTTCTACACAGGATTGGGGGAGGGAGCACACCTGTCTGTTTCTACATTTCTACACAGAGCTTGGGAGGGGGTACACCTGAATGTTACTACATTTCTAAGCTGGATTGGGAGAAGGGGCACACCTGACTGTTTCTACATGTCTACATAGTAGTGGGGGGCACACCTGACTGTTACTACATTTCTACATAGGATTAAGGGGCATACCTAACTGTTTCTACATTTCTACACAGAATTTTGGGGGCACACCTGACTATTTCTACATTCCTACACAGGATTTCAGGGGCATACCTGACTGTTTCTACATTTCTACATAGGATGGTGGGCACACCTGACTGTTTCTGCATTTATATACAGAAGTGGGGGGCACACCTGACTATTTCTACATTTATATACAGGTTTGGGGGGCACATCTGACTGTTTCTATGATTTTACACAGGAATGGGGGGGCACACCTGACTGTTTCTACATTTCTACATAGGATGGGGAGCACACCTGACACTTGTACACATTTGCTATGACTGTGCTGGTATGTCAGGTACTCCATTTCATTCTGTATTCTAACCTATCATGCTGACTAGAGGCATATCAGTGTACTACAGGTCTTAGATTTGATTGTAGTTTCTGACTTCCTACCCTTCAGAACTAACATCCCACTGCCTGACCTGATGTAATCTGTCTGTGTAGACCTGGGGGGTGAGGTTACCCATAGGCATCATTCAGAGGCCATAGCACAGCCTTTGTTTGTGTTTGTCTACACCTGTCCTGCTGCCTGAGACTGTTGTTGGGTATGTGTACCTCCCTGACTGGCATGTGTGAGTCATATGGACACACATGTGACCGAGCACATTTCCTGCAGTGGGTTTTGTCTCACTGTGTAGTACTGGCTACTATGGTGACATCAGTATTGTTACAGATCTCGTGATGCCACTATAGGTGTTTACTATCTGCTGGCATACCATTCAGCCACCCGATTCCCTTGCATGCTCACATCCATACCATAGATACAGGTAACAACACATACTACTCCATTCAGCAATTGGTAGGTTGAGTGACTTATCTTGTGGGTGTGTCAGTATTGAGGGTGGTGCTGCAGGGCTGCCTATGTTGGATGCATATAGTACACTCCCTACACATGGTTGAGCACAGGTATGTAATGTTTGGCATCCCTTTTACTGTATGTGCGAGTCAGAGAGAGGTGTCATTCCCTGGGTCCCTCCTGTGTCAGTGTATGTACTATGCATTGCCTCTTTGCCAAGGCCAGGGCATACTGGGCATGCCTCCTTCTGCCTACTGCGGCAGGCTCAAGTTGTTCATCCTCCGAGTCACTCTGTGCCTCTGCAGGCCTTGGCAATGATGGGGGGTTGTGTGGCCCTGCCCCTTGCTGTTCCTGCTGCAGCTCTTTCCACAAGATCATATTGTGTAGCATGGCACATATGATGACAATTTGGGTACATGTAGCTGATGAGTACTGCAAGGCTCCACTGGATGTGTCCAGGCGCCAGAACCATGACTTGAGCATCCCAAACACATGCTCTATTATAATTCTGGTCTGTGCATGTGCCTCATTATGGAGTTCTTGTTCTGCTGCATGTGCATTTCTGATGGGTGTCATCAGCCACGGCTCCAGTCCGTAACCAGAATCCCCCACTAGGTGACCGCAAGGGATGTCTCCATTGGCAAATCTCTGGTACAGCTGTGTCAGATGCCAGATGTGGGAATCGTGATAGCTTCCATGGCAGCCAGCACATGCATTCATTATTATGCCCTGGGCATCACACACAACCTGCCAGTTGATGGAGGGGAAGCCCTTGTAGTTGATGTAGACCCCACCCTGCTCACCAGGTTTTGCTTTGATGCATATGTGTGTGCAGTCTATAGCTTCCACTACCTCAGGGTATTCTGCTATTTGGTGGAACAGTTGCATATTGCTGGCCAATGCCTCACAGGTGTTGGGGAAATATGCGTGCTCACTGGCATGTGCTGATATGGCATCCAGGAATTGGTGAAGTACCCTGGATGCTCATGCCTGTGAGATCCCCATCATATCCCCAGTTGGCCTTTGGAAGGTACCTGTAGCTAGTATTCTTAGGCCTACACATACCTTGGTATCCACTGGGATGGGTTCCCTTCTGTTAGTTCTGTGTGTCAGGCATGGCTGGCACAGCTCAGCAGTTTGCTGTAAGAGGTCCCTGTCCACCCTATAACACTCCACTATCTCCAGCTCATGTAGCCCCTGGTAGGTTATCCTGGGTCTGTACACTCTTCTCCATCTTCTGACTGTGAGTTGGTCGACAGCATTCACATCCTTACCACCCTCAGCCTCTTGCACATGTTGCTGTATGATAGCTATTGCAGCCCCTATCATTTTGTTGTTTTGTTTGTTAAAATTTCCCCGCTTGTATACACCGGTGGTGTAGAGTATGGGAACAACCAGAGGGAAAGGTGTTTGCATAATTTATAGTAGTGTTCTGGGCTGGGCTGGTCTGCTGCCTGTGTAATTGGCTGATTCTGATCCATTTCACCTGCTAGCTATGCTAGTTCTCCCAGATTACCTTCCTACTGCTGTTTTCCCTTCCCTTTGCCTTCCTGTTTAAGGCCAGGGGTGCACCACACAAACACAGTGCTGAAATGTGCACAGAGCTGCTATTTCCTGGTTTACATTTTTTTCCTTTAAAACCTGGTGCACGGCACACACACCCGCTTAGGCAATGTAAAGAGTGCTAGGCAGCCTCAGACACACCCCCTTGCTTAACTCTGCTAAGCTAGGAGCAAACCCCAATCCACTTACAGTATGCCTGACACACCCCCTATGATGTCAGCTAACTCCTAGGCTTGCAGCAAGCTATTCTTGCTCTTACACTTTTGGGTGCTGACTAGCATGCAGGGGAAATCTGGGATTCAGTATCATACCCCTCATTTGCATAGGATTGCCTGCTAATGCATAGTTACATATCCCACACTGAGCTTCCCCCCTTAGCAACCACTATTCACTGGCCATGTTGTCTTCTGCCTGCCATTGAGTATAATGGCAAAATAGTGATTTTGGTTAGGATGCTTATTTTATGTTTTTTTTTTTCTTATTTTCCTCCCGATCCTGTTTGCGCACTGCTGCCCAACGCTTAAGCAGTCGAGATAGGCTAAAAAAAATTAAAAGTTGATTTTTTTATTTTTGCATGTGTTTTCCATGCCAGTGGCCTTATTGATGGCCATTGGAATGCTTTCTACATGATATCCACCTTTTATTTGGAGCTGTCATGGCTCCGTTTTGTAATTTGCAGAAATGTACTCTGTTACTGGCGGAGTACATTTCTGCAGATTACACTATCCTGAACGGCTGGTTCCCAGCTTTCTGGATCACAAATTCACCTCATTTGCATGGATTTCTCCTGCAAATGGCGTAATTTGCATACAGCGGCTGAGTCCATGCAGGACTAGTGCAGGAGCACTCGTGCACACCCCTACAGGTTATTCCTGGATCGCACTGCAGACATATTGCCTGCTGGAGCTCCTGCACTAGTCCTGCACGCCATGCAGGGCTTGCAGAATCCAGGGTAATGTTTCCTACAAAGCAAGTTGTTGAATTCTGATGAAAAGTCTCAAAGTATTGGAGCATTTCACATAAACCAATGGCTTGTGCTGACATAGGAAGTAATAGACTTGTATGTGGGACCTGATACTGCAGGCTTTATGTAGTCACAGAGATATTAAAGCTAATTACTAATTATTAATTATTATTATTAAAGCTGGTTTATTTTGACTTTTACTAATTACCTTGTCAGATATAGCCAGTTTCAACTTGTAGATGTGTGTGTGTGTGCATGTGTGTGCTTGCATTTGAGTGTGTGTGTGTGTGTGTGTGTGTGTGTGTGTGTGTGTGTGTGTGTGTGTGTGTGTGTGTGTGTGTGTGTGTGTGCGCGCATTGGGGTTGCAGGCCAAGGACCCTGCATAGGCACAGTGGTGTTCCATATAAGCTGGCCCAATTGTAGATTGTGGCTATCAAGATATTTCAAGTGATCCACACTATGCCCTGAATGTAGGTTTGAATATAGTATTCCATTAATAACAGCCTTTTCTCCTGGTCATGTGTACATTCCTACATAAATGTAGCACTGTGATACAAGGTATCTATGGTGACCGTCAGCTCAACCTCTGTGCCAAAACAGGTACTGCAAGGTACATGCTACATGTCTGTAGTACCAGTCCTGATTTGCAGGTGGAGTGTTGGGAATGCCCAGCTTCATGTAAACTCTGATGTTATGAAGTAGATTAACCAGTTGGTTGATTGTATCACTAACAGGTAATGAGATTCAATTACATTTAATGTTACAGAATTTCATTATCCATTAATAGAATAGAATGTAGCCCACAGACTTCCACCATTTGCATAGCATCAAAAAAATCTAAGAAGTACTCTGCCTCTTTTATGTCTGGTATGGCTGTTATGTCTGTTATGATGTCACACTGGGGGAAGTAGTACTGGAATTCACATTTTGAGTAGTGTTTCTGGATGATGGAGGCCCACTTCAAAAGTGTTTTCATAACAACCTCGGTGGAAGTTCTAGATTTACACATTTCAAAAGAGTGACTCTCTTGATATTGTTAAACATGTAAAACAATTACCCCATATATCCCCTGATGTGGGGGCAAGCCCTTATACACCCAAATTCTAAACACATGTACCCTGAAGTTCAACAAACTTTGAACAGAGATGATAGAAAACAAAAGTAAACACACTTTTCCCTCTTCATTGACTTCACAACATAGTCAGAATATGATCAAAGCAGCTCTGATGCAGTGAAATAGTGAAATATGGACTTTGAAAAGCTAATGAAGCTTGTATGTCAGTGTACTTGGACTCTGTTCTCAGGCTACAGTAAACAGTAGGTTTCCTATTAGTCCCTTCGGTGTATTCTTTGTAGGGCTGATGAACTGTAGACTACTGCAAAAAAAGAGGTCATATACAAAAATTTGGTCACATTGAACACGGTCACATGATTAATTTATACCTCTTTTCTCATTCAGATTCATTAATTTCTTCATCTAGCATTTAGAAATTTCAAATATCTTGCATAATGTAGCTTTTCTAGTCCACTTTCCATTTAAGGTACTGCGGTGCTGCTCTGTATTTAGTTTTGTTTTGAAGTGGCTTATGTTTCAGTTATATTTTGAATTGTGGGCATTTAAGTGTTTAAATGGACTTGCACTCTAGTATAGCTTTATTTTCAGACTTTTTAAAACTATCTTTGACTTGGAATGCACAAATATGACTTTTATTCTTGTTTTGTATCTCAGTTATTTTATTATGTAAATCATGTAAGTATTCACTCAGAGTAGTTATCGAGTTCGGAGGCTATCTTCTCAAATCAAAACACTTGCAGTAAGCATAACATACACGCACACGCACACACACGTACACACATTGACTACCTCCACTGCAACAACTTTCACTCAGGTTGTTAAGAGATCACCACCTAAGCCTCATAGATCAACAACTAAGAAACCACTTCCATTAGTTCACACAGTGAATACACTCTCATGCATCGTGTAGGCACATAACTGCACTGTATATGCCCATAACAATTACACATACATCTAAGAACCAGGAAGGTTTAGACTTCATGTGTTAAAGGCCAACAGGCCCACTGAGACTGCATCCACCCACATTTATATTTTTGTAATTGATAACTCTGTTGTCCAGCATAGGAGCACCAATCTCACTATGCTGGATAAAAACTGAGCAGCAGTTAGCTGTTTTTCCAGAGCAAGGATCCAGGAAATAACAAAGGCTCATAGGATACTCTAAACTGACAAATACAATTATGACTTGATACTGTTTTACACTGGGTTGAATGGCCTTGGATGCTCTAGCCAGAAGGACATGCCGAAGAATATGACTGAACTTCCTATGCATATGGGTGAGGCAGAAAAAGCACTAGTGTTGAGTGGTATTTTGCCATCATCCAGAATGCTGACATTCAAGACAAGGTAATTTATTTATTAATTTATTTATTTGCAGTTTGTTGCCAGGATGGTCCATTGGGCCACTAGGAGCCCGTTTTCAATGGAGACCTGGAGAGAAAAGCTCCAGTAAAAGAACAAAACAAATAGAAGTTAATTACAAAGCAAGTTATAACAATAGATAGTATAGTAATACCAGTTATAAAATGGGAAAAATGCAAAAGCAGGCATTCATTAAGAAAAAAAATAAAGTGTTAAACAATTGCATTTAGGTACAGAATCTGTTGATTGCAATAGGTGCTTATTACAGTGATTTGCAATCATATTTATATACAAGTGTATTGATTACAACAGATGCTTATCAGAGTTAAGTAATAATAGTAGGATGTTTGGAGGTCTACTGAATCTAGGGGAGTAGCTTGAGTTGGGAACTTCATGCAGAATGGGAACAGGAGCATTCACATTGGGAAGTTAGATGAGATTGGAGTAAGGTTTTGAAGGAGGATAGGTTGCTAGTTATGCGGATTAGTGGAGGAAGAGAATTCCACAGGCGAGCTAAGGAGAAGGACAGAAGATTTTTCCCTGGTGGACAGGAGGGTTTGCGTAGCTCAATGAGATTTTGGGAGTTAGACCTTAGGGATCTGTTGGGCAGGTGCATCTTAAAGGTGGTGGCCAGGGAGGGGCAAAGAGAGGGGTTAAAGATGAGTTTATGGGCTTGAGTGAATTGAATATATGTGAGGTAGTTAGGTAGTTCTAGCCAACTGAGTTTGTGAAGGGCAGTGCCGTGATGTGTTAGGGATCTGTGCTCAGTTGCAAACTTTGAAATTTTATAGTATCAGGAGGATAGCTTAGCTTTTAGGGAGGATTGTAGGTTTTTGAGTAGTGGGGCTCCATATAGGAGGGATGGGATAAGGTATGTTGTACAGATTGTTAGTTTGGTGGGTGGGGGGGGGGATATACTGATTGTGGTGATAGAGCATGCCAAGTTTCTTATGTGTTTTCTTGATGTTTGCTTGCAAGTGAATGTCGAACTTGAGTTGGTCATCAATTAGGACACCTAGCAGTTTTGTATTACATACTATTTGGAGGGGTGTATAATTCTGACTGGTGATGATGAAGGTATTTTTGTCTAGGACGGTGGTCTTTGAAGGGGTGAATAACATTAGGTTAGTTTTTGTGGCATTGAGCATTAGGTGGTTGTCTAACATCCATTGTTCAGTTAATGAGAAGGCATTTTGGGTTAGTTTTGTTAGAACTGGGATGGAGGTGGCAGAACAGATTATGGTGGAGTCGTCGGCATACTGGATGAGGTGAGTGTCAGGGACGGTCCGGTAGAAGTCATTTATGAAAATGTTAAATAGCAGGGGCCCAAGATTAGAACCCTGGGGTACTCCTGTGGGAGTATTGAGGAATGGGGAGGTAGCTTTTTTCCATTTGGCCGCTTGTTGTCTATCAGATAGGTAACTGGTAAACCATTTGATAGTGGTGGGAGATAGGTTCAGGTTAGAGAGTTTGGTGAGGAGAAGGTTGTGAGAGATGGTGTTGAAGGCCTTTGATAGGTCTAAGAAGAGGGTTGACACAATAAGGCCGGAGTCGCAGGCTTTGTTAATAGTTTCGAGGAAGGTAAGGAGAGCGGTGGTGGTGCTGTAACCAGGCCTGAAACCATGTTGTGTGACGGTTAGGAGTTGGTTGTTTATGAGATAGGGTAACAGTTGTAGGTGGAGGCATTTTTCTAGCAGTTTGGAAATGGGGGATAGGATGGCAATTGGATGAAAATTTGGGATATTGTTATTGCTGCCACCTTTGTGAAGTGGAATAATGAAGGACTTTTTCCAGGGTTGAGGTACCTGACCTTCTGTAATTGACCGGTTTATTGGGATACAGATGGGAAAGGCTATGGCCTCTGTGGATATTTTTAAGAAGTAAGAGGGAATTTGGTCTGGGGCATTTGAACCTGGTTTCAGCTTTTGTAGGAATTTTTTAATAGTAGAGATTGGGATGGGCTGTATGGAGAAGGGATGGGGTATGGAGGAGGAGGTAGTTGAGTGGGAAGAGGTACTAGAGGAGGAAGGAGTAGGTGACTCTAGGGGTGTGGAAGTAGGATGGTTGGTGAAGGAGGTAGTTAGTTTGGCAATGGAATCAATGAAGAAAGAGTTGGATTGGGTAACAAGGTCAGTGTCTGTGCCATTTGGGTCAGGGCAGGGTTTTTCATTTTTACCAGCAGTAAGCAGAGAGGAGATTCCCTGCCAGAATGTTTTAGGGTTTGTACTGTGATTAGTTTGCAGTGTGGAAAAATAAGATTTGCAGTCGTAAGAAATATATATTTTTAATTATTTAATTGAATTTAATAATTGGCTATGTAGTTGGTATCATTCTAAGGGAATCCATTGTGTGCCTGCTTGGAATGAGATGGCTGATAAGCTTTCCTGCTTTGCTAGAGATATCAGCATGCATCAGTTAAGAACTTTAGACAGCAACTTGACAAAATGCTTCATTAGAACATGATAAATAAACATCAGTTTATTGGAATTAAATTGCTCCGGTTTCCTCCCACATCCCAAAGACATGCTGTAGGTGGATTGGACACTCTAAATTGGCCCTAGGTGTGAGTGTGTGCACCTTCTGTGGAAGGTTGGGCGGTGGGCTGGCAACTCGACACCGTAAAACTCCACTGCCAATCATGAGAGGATAGGTGATCCGCTGTGGCGACCCCTAACTGGGAAAAGCCAAAATAAGAAGAAGTTTATTGGAATTAAATAGAGCATCTAAGAATTTACTTTGATAAATTACCATTTCTTAATTCTTGAGAAACAAATGACATTAATGAGCCATTTTGTTTTGAAACATCTTTATGGTGGTTTTACTTTTGTAAGAATATATGTTTCCCAAAAATCATTATAACTGAAGTTATTCTGGAGAGAGTTGATTTGCGGTACCATTTAAAAGAACTTTTGACTCTACGGTTGGAATACCATGCTTCATTTTAATTAATCAGTACATAATGTAATTAGAAGGAAGCATTATCCTCAGGATATTATACGAACTATTTAAACTCGGCACCTGGCATCTGTTCAGCTTTTAAATGGATACAGTATGAGGAAGACCCATAAATATTTCTGATTATTAGAAAAACACATGCCATGGCAGATATGAAGGGCAAAGTACATTTAACAATAAAGCAGCTGCCTTAGAATTCAGCATCATATTTGTTCGTGCTTGTCTCAGATAAAAGCAATATACTTCGGAATGAGGAACTTTAAATTCATTAACATAGCAATCCACATAACAGATGATGTAAATAAAATAACTTGTAATCCCTTTACCCTTATGTCATTATCAGGACATATACACTTATTGCAAACAATGCAGTGACAACAACTATGACATTAGGGTTGTTAATGTATGTTAAATTTGTGAGCATAGTTGCAGCTGACATTTCTTTAGCAGAGTAGAGTCTGGCATAAAAACACTAAGGGTAGGTTCCTCAGGAAAGAATATTGTGTTCTTCAATATCTTCTTGTAGCAGTTCACCAAACACAGTACTGATATAAAGATATCATTATGAATTTCATTTGTAAAGTATATCTGGCAAGTAAGTGAGGCAGTGAAGAGGCAGACAGTGGATGGCCAGAAAGACATGTAAACCTTATCAAAATGTAAATGGGTTCAAAGGCAGAGAGACAACCATTAAAACATATATATATATATATATATATATATATATATATATATATATATATATATATATATATATATATATATATATATATAATATGCATACACATACGTATACATCACAATGCATCAAGAAGTAAACATTTGCATCCAATAAAGTGCACAATGTCCTCACTTATAATAGCTCAGAGCATAAAATAGAATAATCTGGCATTTATCCATGATTGAGAAATGAATCTATTCAGGATGGCAAAGTCCAGATCAAAATATAATTATGTAAAATGTTTTTTGCCATAGTACCATGTCTGCTTTTAGTTATTTACTTAGTAATCATTTGTATTTTCTGATACTCCAAGAACATTATTCAGTAAAACAAATGCATTTAAACTATGCATACATGTGTAGTTTTTCATGTGATGGAGGATAGGTTTATAGGTGCATAGGTTTGTAGGCTAATGACCACTGGGTCCTTATTAGGCCTAGCCATGCATTCCACATTTCTGACAAGTTCTGGTACCCTTGGTAGTGTAAGCTGGCCTTGAGAGGCCTATGGGATGAAACATTTACAAGCTGCCTGTGTCCATTAGAGACATAGGTGTCAAACTAGGGGTGAACTTCTGGTTCCCCGTCCAGTTGCTCAGGTTATACTTGAATTCAGTTAGGGATGGTGTTACTGGCAGCTCAGTTTTAATCCTTGTGTATGATTTTTGTCAATGTCCTTAAAAACACACTGTAGTATGAGCATCTGAATTATTCCTGCATAGAATAACCTACATCTTGTGTACTGTGTTAATCCATCTCATTCATACAAACATTCATGTGTTCTACTGGGTTAAACAGAAACAGAGGTTTTCAGTGTGCATAAGAATCAGATGGCCTAATCGGTATATCTTTTTCTTTATATTTCCCTGTAGCCACTACCATGTATCTTCAACTAACAATTTCTTATTCCTCTATTTCATTTATTTTAATATTCCATTTAATCTGTCATGACAGCAATGCATTTTTGGTCATGCATGGTATGTTATCATTCATTTTCACTGACCACTGACCATCAGAACTGAATTATCTGTTTGTACTTTTGTTTCTTGTTCATGGCTGGGTGCATACATTTAATGATTTCACCACAGATTACACAAACAACCTTTTCCTAAATGGATATCTCACATGGCTTATTGGTAAATCACTTTGGCTATGGTGTGCAGGGTCCTGAGTTCGAGCCTTGCAGAGGCTGTTTATTTAACAGGGGTCCAGGGAAGTAAATAGTGTGGGAAAAATAGCCAGGGAATTGTTACGGCTAGGCTTCTATAGGCCCTAGGGATGATAGCCTAGTACCAACCTATGAACCTATGATATGTACAGTCATCATCTTATTGTCTTTAGCCCTTCCTTTAGAGCATTACCACTATTAAGGGTTTAGCTCTCCTAGAAAAATATATCCACCAAACTATTTTTCTGTTCAGTCAGCTCCTGCCTTTTTGGCTCCTGGCACTCCATTGCTACTTCTCAGGGCTATATGCTGGAGGTTACCTTCAAATTCTTCAACCAATCCAGTTTGAATTTGTCAAGGGCAGAGCCTGAATATTCTAACCTGGTTGATTTCATAAAGATGGTTTCTGATGTAATAGATGAGAACAAATCAGTACACACTGAATATCTAGACCTTGCAATGGCATTCAACATTATCCCACTTTTAGGTATCATGGATAAACTATCTCAGGTAAATATTAATCCAAATGTAACTCATTGAAGCAAACTGGATCATAAATGGAACCGAAGAATTTAGGATAGGTGGCTCTACTTTCTCCAAAAGGCCTATCACTAACAGTGTATCCCAGAGTTCGGTACTTGAGCTACTCCACTTTGACATTTATTTCAATGAGGTCAAAGCTACTGTTAAGGGTTTTCCGCTGAAGAAGTGGGAAAATGACTGCAAATTTGATGTCATCAAAAACTCCCCAAGTTTGCTCAAGACCTTTTCCAAACTAATAGTTGGTGCCAAAATCAATTGCCAGTAAATTTATCATAGTATCCTTCAGCAAACAAGACATCGCTTGTAACTATCACATTGACAACACATTTTTGAAAATTGATCCAGTAGTTATGAACCTGGTAACTGTCTTTCGATTACCAAGTATCCACTATTGTAAGAATGCAATTTTTACTGCACAACTTAGTGAAGGTATGGTGTCCAGGTCCAGAAATGCCATCAGTTTACTGTAATCTGCACTTAGCAGGCTTATCACTGAGTATAATGCCCTCTTTGGTATGTACCTTTCAAACAGCTGACACAACTTGAATGCCCACAATGCTTTCTTGCCAAGAAAATTAAGGACCTAAATCTTAAAAAAAACATGCTGTCCTTCTCTATGCCTTGTCCCTTTTCTTGGTGTCATGCATGCTACTGAGAGGTGATCTCTGCCTTGCATACAGAACCTCAACATACCTTATCCTGTCAGATCTACTGCACATTTACAAGTCCAATGGGTGCATAAACACCAAGTCAAGAGATAATATTTCTTTTGTAACGTAAACAGAACATGCGGGGGGGGGTGTAGATATGTATCACAGAGAATACCACTTCTTTGGAATTGCCTTCCTCTCTACATAAAGCAATGTACTTCTTTTACATTATTCAAATGCAGTCTGGATCAGTGGATGGGGAACCTCAAGATTCTACCAGTGAACATTTCCTATCACTTGTTAACCGTGTGTTATGGAGCGCAGCACCTCTGAACCCTCCCCTTTGCTATCTGAGGATACATGCTGCACTTTAAAGCCTATAGAGGCAGTGATCAAAATACACACCTTACCTCTTGACTTAACATTTTATTTGACATTTGCTAACTGGGGTGGTCCGACTGGGTCTACAGAAGCCCGGGGAAAAAGCTCCACATACAGTGCAATACAAATATATTATAGTCCAAAAATAATACAAGTGACATGAGGAATACTATACAAAAATAAGATGACAGAATGTAAACTAGGTTATAAGATATACTACACATCTGGACAATTCTATAGAGTTATATCATTGTAGACAATTTTAGTCATTCTAACAACATGTATATGGCCTGTGAGTAGATAAAGTATACAAAAGTAGAATGCAGGTAGTACAATGCATGACATTGATTGTTACAGTATATGAAAAACAAAATGGTGGTTTCAGTTTGGAAAATAATAGCAGAAGAGTTAGTGATGCAGAAAGATAGTGAGAGTGTTAGGAATTAGAGACATTACAGACTGAGCAGTAGCTTAAGGATATGGTATAGAAACAGAGAAGGAGTTATGAGAGACATTAGGATCTTGTAGACTGTAAATGAGTGAGATGCAACAGAAGAAGAAAATGGCTGAAGATGCATTTCTCTGTCACAAAATATCTGCAAGATATGGCCATGTTTTCTAGAATTTTTACATTCTTGAAGGCAGATGACCAATAATAAAAAAAAAAAAAAAAAAAAAACACTGAGCATAACACAGTATCAATGGACATCACTGATAGCTTCTAGCTATATAGAAAGGCCTTATTTAATAATATGAAGTCAAACTCATTTTATATCCCTGTCTGTCTCTGTTGCATGTCTTGGCTATTCAAATAAGACACCGAGGCTGGGTATGCATTCAAGTAATTTATAATGCATACACACATCAAGAGAGCTGTAACTTGTACATATACTTTATACTTTGTATGCTTACTGACTGACTTGTTACTTCTAGCACATTCACATGTGCATCTCCATTCAAGCTTACACTCACACTGACTGACTACACAAAATGGCACTGATCTTGCACGTGCTCAGTAACTTATATGCACGTGCTGCCTATCTACAGTGGCTGACTAGGTTCAATATACACACTGAGCAAGAGCTTCCCTCTTTAATTTTGTTCGACATTGCAAAATACAAGAACAAAGGCATATTTAAGAGCTAGACATTATTTCAATATTTCCACAAAACATAACTGACTTTAAGTCCAAGTCACTGTGTATTTAGGATTGGGTTTGCAAATTCTACCTAATTCAGTTACATTGAAATTCTGACTATGTTTAGCAACAAAGATACTCTCTTGGGGATTCATTCAATACTGGAAGGTAATCAAAATTGTTTGATGAAAGCACACTGTCCTTTTGAATTCAAACAGTTGACGAGTCACTCTGGAAATTAAAATTGTTGGTACACACAATCTGCTGTCACACTGGTTCTGAGACAGGTAACACGTCTACAATTGTGACTGACATCTTCTCGAAAATTGAGCTTTGAACACTCTATTTTTTCCTTTTTTTGCATTTAGTGCTAACAATTGTTTACTGATTGGAAGAGTTGTGTGTGTCTCTCTGGACATATTTTTATTTATTTATTTATTTAATTAATTTATTTATTTAAATTTGTTGACCGGGAGTGTCCGACTGGACGTAGGTCCATTTTCAGTGGAGGCCCAGGGAGAAAAGCTCCACAGTAAAATAAACAGACAGTAGTTACATTGGATTACATAGCGATTAACAATTTAACATAGCAATTACTTACAACATATTTACAGATGAAGAACATAGCACATCAGTAGATAACTAGAATCTTTATCTGTGAAGTACATAACAGACATTAACAAATGTTACAATGAGAAGTTCCTGCTGTATAATAAGTACTAGGCTTATGAGCATCTGAGCTTGCTATAATCAAGGTAGTTAGTGGAGTGGAAAGAAAGGTAGTGGTTGGATCGGGTGGATGATATTAGAGTGGGAGTTGCAAGGGCATAGCCAGCATGTTTTTAGGTGCGCTTTTAGTAAAGTTTTTAAGTGGGTGCATGATGGTATGGAGGTAATTGTGGGTGGGAGTGAGTTCCATAATTTGGCTATGGCGCAAGAGAATAGTGCTTCACCAGCAGAGTTATTGGCTTTAGTGATCTGCAAGTGATCTGCAATCTTCAATCTTTGAGCAGGTAAACCAAGCAAGTTGTCTCAGGGAATGTTTCTGAGATTAAGTAAGTTATCAGTACCATCTCTTTTGGATTTCTCCAACAAGTGCTTTGCACATTCAGCTAAACCATTGGCTTGAGGACACTCAGGACTACTGGTAACATGAACAAAGTCCCAAGACTTGGCAAATTTCTTGAACCGCTGATTAGTAAATTGTGTACCATTGTCAGACATGACTTTGTGCGGACTACCATGGACAGAAAAATGTTTCTTCAGTTCTGTAATGACTGTGCTGGACATCAAATTAGGAAGTAGGTCAGTTTCAATTTCAATTTACATGGGGTAATCAGTAAATCAGATTAATGTCACTTATTACAAAGTTGATGCTTTTTTAGTGATTCATTGTGACAAGAATCTATTAACATTGATGTTTACAGGTATCTTAGTGTAGGAAACCAATAGTAACAACGTTTGGAATACCATAGGTACATAAGTGCCTAAATGACCCATTTTTGTGCCACATTGTGAATGTTGGAGGGTCTAAAATGTAGCCTTTAGCTACTTTTGTTGATATCTACAGTAAGCTTTTTATGAAATGTTACATCCTTTTATTAAAATATTATTTGTATGTTTTAAGCACTATGTCTCAAGATTTATTTTTTGCAAATGAATATATGATTACAGTAGATGGTGTTGAACTCTTTTTTGTTTTACTTTGTGAAATTAATATGACATTGTTTAGAGAAATGTTGACTGCATATAGATTTCTGACAAGTGTTGAACTAAATCACTGAATCAATTCAAAAACTTACCAAACCCTCGCAAACCCACAGCCTCTCTCACACCATGCACAATACATGTAACACCACTGCTTTCTCTTTTTACCCCATCTCCACAACTTACATCAGGTCTCTTCTACTAAAATTAAAACCTTGTTCTCCTCTACTGATAACCCACCCCCCTCTTTCTTAAACTTGCAGCTCATTCTATAGCCTATCCTGTCTCTATCCTAATAAACTGATTTATCAAAGAATCCACTGTCCCAGACATCTGGAAATCTTTTTACACCATTCCACTACACAAATGAGGTAACTTCTCTGATCCACCCAACTATAGACCCATTGCCATCCTATCTCCACTATCCAAAATCCTGGAAAAATGCATTTATAACCAGCTTCTAAGCTACCTAATCAATGAAAATCTTCTGGCCTCACTCAACATGGCTTTAGACCATATCATAGCACATCCACAGCCCTCATATCCTTCACTCACACTGTTGCTGAAGCTAGAGACAAAAATCTTCGGGTATCTTGCCTTTTCCTTAACCTCTCTAAAGCTTTCGATACAGTCTCCCATTCCAAGCTACTCACCAAACTTACTGATCTGAACCTCTCCCCCTTCACTATTCTCTGGTTCTTGAGTTACCTCTCAAACAGGCTCCAGTCAGTCAGATGGCAAGATACTTGCTCTCCTTCCCTACATACCCAAACTGGTGTCCCTCAAGGCTCAGTCCTTGGCCTCCTCTTTTTCAACATCTTCAGCAATTATCTCTCCATCTCCTGTATCATCTCCTTCCTTATACAATACCCCAATGACTCTACTCTTATCTCTTGTGCTGACAACATATCCAAACTTCTTTCCATCACCCAAAACTCTTTCTCATCTGTGGAAAAATGTCTCACAGGACACCAACTCATACTTAACTCCAAAAAGACTAAGCTCCTACTATTTCTTCCCAAATCTCTCTCCATCCATAAATCCACATTTACCATTTCTTATCTAGATAACACCCTCATCAAAGCAAGACCACACACTAAATTGCTTGGTACTATAATTGATGACCAGCTAAAATTTGACATTCTTATTCAACACTGTATCAAAAAAACTAATCAGAAACTTGGTCTTCTCTACAGAAATTAAAAAGTCCTCGCTCCTAACTCCAGGTGCACCCTAGCCTTAGCCTTCCTCCTTCCATGACTCCTCTATGCCTCCCTATCTTTACCCATCTCCAGTCAGCCCTTCTCTCCAAACTTGAGCAAATCTACAATAACATAGCCAGATTCACTTGTAACCTACCTTACAAATCACATCATTGCCTTGCC
Organism: Protopterus annectens; assembly: GCF_019279795.1. Lineage (NCBI taxonomy): Eukaryota > Metazoa > Chordata > Ceratodontiformes > Protopteridae > Protopterus > Protopterus annectens. The sequence continues at coordinate 267,100,147 of NC_056731.1, forward strand.
CTGAAACAGCTCCTGTGGCTAGAATTCCCTCTGCTCTTACTACCTTCCCAATTGCAGCTCACACACTCCTTTCTGAACAAACTCCAAGCCTGCCCATCTCTCTCCACCATAGTATCCCCTTATATCCCCTGCTCATACACTCCAAAGCTTAGACCAGCACCTTCTTGACATCTATAAACCAAACAAAACTATTGGTAAACTCATCTACAAGCACACAGTGTCCCTTGCTTGGAATAGGCTCCCACCTAACCTTTGCAGCACGACTAGTTCCATCTGTTTCAAAACTGAAGTCAAGTTTGACTTTCCCAAAGCAAGATCCTGCCCCTGCCAAAATCCTCCTTAAATTTCCCTGTCCACTCCTTCTTATTTCCCATCTCTCTTCTATAACTTTGAACCTAATAACAAATCTGTTGATGAATTTCAATACTAATAGCATGATACCATGAGAAAGATAGATCTATATTGTTACTACTCTCACCTATTATTTTTATTTATGTAGCCTTTTAATGTCAAATAATTGCCCTTTAGTTTCTGTATTTTTGCCTAGTGTGAAACTTTTTGATTGGTAATGCTGGAGCTTTTCACCACTTTATTTTTGTGCTTGCTCCCTTAGTTTCAGTATTTTTGCCCAGATTGTAACTTTTTGTTTTGGTAATGTGGAGCTTGTGTCCATTTTTGTAAACTGCCTAATCATGTTATCTTTGCAGTTCTTGTTTGTAATATGGGAGCTTTTCTCCACGGGTCTCCACTGAAAACAGGTCATTGGCTCAGATGGACTAACTTGGTTAACAAATATCAAATAAATAATATAAATAAATAAATGCTGCTTGTGATTTATTGGGAGTTGCTTTGCAAAACAATGTTATCTTTTTCTGAGGGGAATATTTCCAGCAGATTTCTGGTGTGACAATGGGGTCAGCATATGTCAACCATTTCTGCAAATGTAGTTATGACTTATTGGAAGACCCATTATGTGTTTAATTCTCTATTCACCAATACTGAAAAGCATAGTTTCACTTTCTTGATGATTTTTGGATTCTTTAGGCAGGAAATGAGGATTTATTGATTCAATTTTTTTTTTATTATTTTTGTTATGCTACAAATTTTCTTAAATTTATGGATAAGATGAAATAAATTACATGGAGGCACAGACTAAACAGGATGCCACTAATGAATACTTTATTTGTCGTATTTACTGAAAGCCTTCTTTTTAACCAACTGTACTTTGAAAGTAATCGTGCTGTGCATCAAAAGAGAAATTTGGTCAAGGGTCACTTAGTACAAATATCTATATATCCCATATGACCCTGGATTATAATCATTTTTTGAAAGAGGCCACCAAAGTTGTAAATATGTTTATAGAAAGAGGGTATTCATATGATTTTACTGACCCTATTTTTTCTGAAGTGATTAGGAAGCACACATCTGGACACTTTAGCCTGTTATTGGGAAGCAGCCATTCATTTAATGAAACACATGCAGATTCTGCTTATACAAAGGCAATTTTTCTTCACTATGGCCCATGCTATAGTGTTGAATAGCAGGCAATTACCAATAATTCTTGTATATTATGGTAATTCGCATATATAATTAAACACATCAGTAACAGCCCAATCTTTGTTTACAAGAGAAGTAGCAAATTGGATGTAGTGGTCATGGGTTATGAACGCACCCATGTAAATGGTAAACTTAATTGTAGTTCCAAAGGAGTAATATATCTTTATACTGTAGGAAAGATGCAGTGAAGCCTATGTAGATGTCTACATGAGCATGTATCTGACATCCAGAAGGGTGACAATAACAATGTCCTATTTAAGCACACCTTGTTTTGTAATAACCTTGTTAAATTCAACATTACCACATTGTAAATTAATTTTCTAAACTATGAAATCAGTAGAACCATACTGTGATATAAGTTTTTTAGCAGCGTATTATTTATAAAATACTAAATAAAAAAAAAAAACAAAAGGATGTGAAACACACAAAACACATTTATTGCAAACCAGATAAGCACTTAAATGTGTAAAAACTTAATCAGACTTCATCAGATAAAATTACATAACAAAACTAAGCTTAAATACCCCCACTCAAAAGGACAAGTTCCCTCCAAAAATTCCATTCCGTTAACATTTAAAGGTATAAACCATCCTTAAAATTCTTTAAAATTATTTAAAAATTAAAGAATAACAATAACAGCTTGTCAATGCAAATTATAAAACCATTAAAATGTTCAAATAATCTTCTAAATCATTTAATATAATGAAATCAGCCACTTAATACAATAAACTTTACATGAGTAATACTTAAATTCATAAAATTCATAAAAAAAAAAAAAAAATATATAGCTTATCTGGTTTACAATAAACGTGTTTTATGTGTTTCACATCCTTTTGTTTTTTTATTTAGTAGATTTTTTTTTTATTCATTTGTGAGCATATTACTTATTTTATGGTTTATTGTATTTTTTATATATTTTTAGAAAGAACATTATAGAACTTTTCATTTATTTGATTATGTAGACTCTGGTTTTGAATGTTATTGGCTGTTGATTTTGTATTTAATGAGTTGCTTAATATATTATTCTAGATTATGAAAAAATCCAAAGCAGATGAAAGTGCTTAATCTCAAAGAGTCAATAAAATGAGTATGTGTTACTGTGAGCTACTGAGTGCTATCCACGTCTTTTGTAGTTACTGATTTTTCATGAAGTGGAATTGCTGGAATATTTGTTTCTGCAATTTTTTTGTGCTTAACACTTTAACATTGTCTGTCCTGATATCTGTGCTGTATTCTGCTGTACTATCTGCAGTGCAATGAGCACTGCAATAGTAAGCATGTCTTTTCATACACTCTTCTTATCTTTGTAACACAGCAGTTATGTTAATGGGACAATTTCACTGATATATTTTTGAACTTCACAAATAACACAGTGTGATGTAAGCTATATATTGGGCTTTGGGGACTCTGCCTGCCTGTGCATATACAAGATAGTTTGTGGTATGATCTGCACATGCTCAGACAACTTCTTAATACCATACCCACATGCTTTTGACAAAAACTCTGCAAGCACCTTATACATATGCAATGCCACTTATGGACGATAGGTGTCAGCATGCAGTTAGGATAGTGTAATGTGTATATCATAGTATATCTAAAATGCCATGTGTGAGGGGCTTGCAGCTAACACCCTCAGTCCATGCATGCCTGTTGTGATTGCACTACTGCACATTGTATTTAGGCTACCTCACACTTCCATGCTTGCCTAGAAATACACATCAGGTATTATTTATTTATTTATTTACTTATTGCATTTGTTAACCGGGAAAGTCTACTGGGCCTAGGTGAGCCCATTTTCGGTAGAGGCGCAGGAGAAAAGCTCTACAATAACATTAATAGTACATACAAGAAAAAAACACAATATACAGTGTATATACAGTCTCAATGCATGAAAATAAATATTAAACACAATGGTACAAGTCATTTACAAACATTGCACATCAGCATTGTATACAATTTCATCACTGAGGATGGAGTTAGTCAGGTAGGGTAGCAGTTTTGATTGTTACTTGTTGGAGTTTTGCAGGGATAAGCAGTTTAATTCAGCAAGTCAGAAAGAGCTCCTAAGTAGTGATATTGTAGAGGGATATAGTAGTGAATCAGGTGTTAGAAGGTATTATTTTGGTACAAATACATTGTCAGAGAGAAGAGAGGTGTGATCTGAGAGACTTCTGAAAGAACAAGGTTGTTTTCATTGCATTAATTAATATGTTTTGGGTACCATTTTCACTCTTGGTTTCAACATGGCAAATGACTATGGCTTCTGGAAGACCAGAAACTGGAAGGGCTTCTGGATGGTAAAGTAGAGAAATTAAAATTTTCCTTCACCTTCTACATATGCACCACCAGGATCACCTGTTGACGGACTCATATAAGAGCAATCAGTATTAAGTGGATGTCTGGTACTCATTTTACAGAGCAGTGACAGAAGCGATGGACATTCCCCCTGTGGTGGACAGTGCCAACACTGATACACTGACCTTAAGAGGCACCAGCCTGTTTGCTAATGAGACTGACTGTAAGCTCCTGGCACCATCATGGGACATAACTATGTCCAACTCCATCTTACCCCACTCCCTTGTGTGTGCTTATGTGTGCTTTTGTGTGTGTGTGTGTGTGTGTGTGTGTGTGTGTGTGTGTGTGTGTGTGTGTGTGTGTGTGAGCGCATGTGGACATGTCAGTGTTTGGTGTGCATATGTGCATTTAAGTACATTCTGTGCTGTACATCTATGAATTACAACCATAGTCTGTTTATGTATTTGTTTGCTTGTTTATCTATCTATCTGTCTATCTATCTATCTATCTATCTATCTATCTATCTATCTATCTATCTATCTATCTATCTATCTGTCTTTTTTATTTATTTATTTATTATGCTGCTGCTGAGGTTGTTTTTATCTACTTACAGTACAGGCCCAAGTAGAAAAGCTTCAGACATACAAGATTTACTACCCATGTATATCCAGGTCTAGCTATCCAGATCTTTCTACAAATACACACACACACACACACACACACACACACACACTCTCTGATTTTGTACACCTTTGCATGATGGTTGGAGAAAATACTTCTTTACTTCAATTGGTCATCTTCTCAGCTCATTTATAGTGCATCTTGCTCCACTGTTATTTAAGTGCACTTTACTACATTGTATATAAGCCTTTTTTCTTTGAGAAGGTATTTAAAGCTTAAGATTCAGATAATTGTTTTGCTTGGTTCTGATATACTTTTATTTGTTATTGAAAAATTGAAAGAAGTGCTTTGTGATTAGAAAACAGGTGCATTTGTTTAGCCCAATCATACCCCAAGAAGACTGACAGAAATATTTAGCAGCAGAGCACATGCTAATGAAATGAAATCAAATTGTTTTCGCCATTATGGCAACATTTGAAAAGAAATTAGGTAGGGAAAAACAACTACACGTATATACTCTTGTAAATGAATAAAAGATTCACAAAATTATTAGAGCAAAATTACAAGTTTTGATGTGCAGTATCTGAAAGCAATATTTTAGCTACTTAATAAGCAGAAACAGTTGTGTAGAGCTCTACACTTAACAAGTACTTAGAACCTGCTTCGATACACTGTTATGGACCATCTTTTTTCCATATGTACTACACTTAATCTTGATAAAAAAAGACATTTCAGACATATGGATCTGTGCTTTGTAGTTCACTCAGCTAATGATTGCATCTCTCTATTTTCTTCCATGGTGTTAAACTTCAGACTCTGAGACAAATAAGAAGTACAGGACACAGTTAACATCTGAACAGGGTGTGTGGGCTGTGCAAAGGTGTTTTCTGCTGACAAGACTATGTTTTCATGTGCTTAGTTAGTTTAAGGCAGATGTCAATACTGATGTATTTATAGCTGTATCTGCAACATAGTATTTAGAAAGAAAAAGCCATGCATATAATACAATAGGCTTTCTTGGGATTATCTTGTAATGTAGCTTGTTTATTTTTAAACTTCTAATCCTTGTTGCTGATGGAATAAATGTGTTCTCTCATATACATACCTCTGACTTCATGTGTGGGCTAGTGAAGCACACACCAACATGCATCCTCTTTTCAACTTCACTTCCTTAGTAACAAAGTATGAAGAGACAATAAATACTGTGAATAAATGTTATATTATCTTAATTATTGCTAAATAAAAATGGATGCCTGGAGGCATCTATGGCTCCTTAATTAGCAGTCTCAGCCTAGATCAGAAAACCTACCTAAAGGGAGAACAACAGACACACGACAGGCAAGCAGGAGCAGACTACATGGTATGCAGTATTATTAAATGATTTTTAATCAACAAAGAATGAGAGAAAACATCATTATGTAACTGTCCACTAGCTACACTGGTTAATCACTACAAATTTAAAGGAACATAGACTAAATAAAGCTATCCATACAAACACATAGAATTAAACTTAAATGCACTTAGGAATGGGGCTGTGTGTACTGAAGACATAGGTTGTTGACATTATAATTGTAAGACAGCTCAGATGTAATGTAGTCTTAAAGGAAAGTAAATGACCCGTTAAAACCTTTTTGGGAATATTCATAAACTGAACTGGATTTTAGAAATATCTGTATGACAGTAAAGGAAAATAGGCTGCTTTCCTGTTTCTTTGGAATGACAGAATAGTAAATAAGCAAAAAAAAAACTGTAATATAACTATCAGTCTTTTTTGACATCAAACTCCTTTATAATATGTGTGGAAAACTTAACTTACTGAACTAGATTTAATTTCACGTCTTCTACAGGTGTTTATGACACGCTTGCTCGCTGCCACTTCCTGGAAAGGACAAGGGCTCAAATTCCAACTAGCCTGATCTCCCATTTCTATGTAGCCCTAAAAACACCTGATTCTATAAAACTATAAACCCTTACAAGAATCCTAACCATAACCCTAAAACTTCCATCCATTTCCCAACTTGTCATCACTCCCTTACCCTGAAACTCCCCCCTCTAACTGTACAGTCCCTTATCCCTCCGTTACCCTAAACCCCCCTCCCTAATGTCCCATATCCTCCCTAAGCCTAAAACTCATCCTCCATAACCCTAAAGTCTCTTATCCCTGCCTAAGCCTAAAATTCCAACATCTCTCCATAAACCTAAATTCTCTGATTGCTCCCTAATCCTAAAACTCTACTCCCACTATCTAACCCTAAAATCCCCCTCCTGTTCCCTATCCCTAACCTTAAATCTAAAATCCCACTCCCCCCCTCATTCCTACATCACTTAACTTGTTCATACTCAAATACTGTGCTTGAATAAGGTATAGTGACTGCTTTCCCGTTTGTGTGCATATGAACGCCTTCGCAAATTGCAAGATGTTTGAGTCCCTGGCTTTGAGGTAGTTGTTTTTGAGCTGTTAGAATGTGAGTGCTGGTAGCAGACCCTTTCATTTCTTTGTGAGAATTATACAACATTTAAATGTGTGCTGTATTTGCAAAATAAGACAGTGAAGACAGCATTATTTTATAGTTTCGTTTGCAAATTGAAACTATTACTTATTTTAAGGCACCATGCAGTTTTTAAGTTTTGTACCAAATTCTGCATTTCATGTTAAGGTCTCAAAGCTCATTAGTTTCTCAGGCCGATGGAACATGTGAATTCATTTAAAAATGAAGGTGCAAAAGATACTGGTCAGATATCAAAAAGAAGGAGATTGTTTATTGTAAGGTATTTAGTTGTATACACAGGTTGTCAGCTTTCATTGTTTTGATTTATAAATCTACTGGTAACTGGTAGTGTTATTTAAGGAAGAATTCCTAACTGGTAACTAAACATCTATTGTACATTACATGTATATAGCAGAATCCTTACAGTTTCCTTAAACTAATGAAGAAATTATGTTCTCCATTTGGCAAACAGAAAGGAAATTTGCAGCATCCTGATTTATTTCACATGTCGACATTTAAAGACAGCAATGTACTATATCAGAATGAATCTTTAGCCATGCATGGTTATTTAAATTGTCTCCTTGTTATGATGTCATGCTTTTCACGCCAGCCATTCAGCAGGGAGAATATATATATATATATATATATATATATATATATATATATATATATATATATATACATATATAGATATATAGAGCAGGCCACTAACATCATCATTAGGAAGGAAGAAAAAGAGGAGAGACATTTTGCAAGTGCATTATATATTATTGACAGGACAATGACAGTATTAAAGACTAATGCTTGTTTGAAAAACATGAGGCACACAGATGGCAGAAATGGAAGCCCAATTACTAGATTATAATTCTCCCCTCAAAAAAAGTAAAGAAAAGGCATAGCAATAATACATCGCTTGACCAGCTGCTTGAGTCATGGCCATCAAGTTCACTATTTCTTAATATTAGCCTTTTGCCTAAGATCCTTTTATTTTTTTTAAGTTTTTAACCACTCACTTTAAAACATGTGATAGGACATTTAATGACAGCTTTTTGCTACATAACTGGATTTCATGCAACACATACAGCAGTACTTTTGCAAGATATTGTGCAGGATTCTGAAATGGATTAAGCAGGAAGGTGTAATAAGCAGTGTTGTCAACAAAGGTAGGTACAACCAAGCACAATTACACGGCCAGTATCAGATGCGATTACTTCTCTTTCATTGCATTCTAGATTGGACACTAGTTAATATCCCCACAGAAAATTATCGTGAGGGCTGCTTACCTGGTACATTGAGTGACCACTGCCCCACATTCCTACTTTGTAAACAGGCAAAAATACCCAAACCCATGCTATTCAAGGAGACTAGGGATGAGCACAAAGTCAATCCACAAACTCTTAACAGTATGCTTCAGCAGCAGGACTGGAATCCACTAAAAACTCTACTTTTAGACCAGGCAGTTGATTTTTTTAATACTACTTTTATGAATGTACTAAATATACTAGCTCTCATCAGGAAACGCAGGACTAAAGTTAGCTATGCCCCATGGCTAAATAGGACAACAAAAGCCCTAATAAAATCCAGAGACAATGCCTGGAAAAACTGGAAAAAGAATAACACTATCCAAGACAGACAGAAATATCATGAACTACGAAATAAGGCCAAAACCCAAACAAAAGTAGATAAAAAGAACTACTGCTTAGACATCCAAAACAAGCACTCTAGAAACCCTCAAAAGTTCTGGCAGGCCAGCAATACCCTTCTAAAACTTGGCAAAACCACCACCCCATCTCCCAGCAACAATTCTGATAATGATAGCATAGCTTCAGAATTCAACCATCACTTTACAGAATCTATCCTCGCACTATCTATCCAACTATCCAACAAGAACACTAAAACCACCACAATTGTAAAATAAACTAACATACCCACCGTCACACTCTCACCTGTACCAGCCTCTTCAGTTAAAAAGCTAATCTCTAAACTAAAATCCACCACACTTGCAGCAGATGGTTTACCTAAACATTTTTTAAAATTAGCTGCAGAATCACTAGCCTACCCTGTCTCAATTCTTATAAACCGCTCTATACAAGAAACCTACGTACCCCATCTATGGAAAGTGTCACATATAATTCCCCTTCACAAAGGTAGAAACTCCTATGAACTATCAAACTACCGGCCAATTGATATCCCCCCCCCCTTTCCAAGCTTCTGGAGAAAAGTATTCACACCCAGGTAATGCACTTCTTATCCTCATATAACCTCCTCTCCCCCACACAACATGGTTTCCACCCAAACCATAGCACAACCACTGCTCTACTCTCCTTTACCAATCAGATTAACCATCTAGGAAACAACAACAAATTCATATCAGCCATATTCCTAGATCTATCAAAAGTGTTTGATATGGTCTCCCATAACCTACACTTAGACACTCTGTCAACCTTATCCTTTGCCCCCACTACTATCTCATGGTTTAGAAGCTATCTCTCTGACAGAAAACAATCAGTGAAATGGCAAAGTACACTGTCTCCTCTATTACCAACTACTATAGGTGTCCCACAAGGATCAATACTGGGGCCTCTACTATTCACCATTTTCACTAACAAACTACATACTTCCACGCTGCATGCATCACTTATACAGTACGCAGACGACTCCACCCTAATCTGCTCAGCCCCATCCATAACCACTCTTCAAAAGCTTACCCAAGAATCCTTCTGCTCCGTGGAACAATGGATTACCAATATCCAACTCATTCTAAACCCCAACAAGACCAAATTACTACTTTTTACCACCAATAAATCCAAATCTACACCTCCTACCTTCACTTGTTGTTGTTTTTCTTTTGGCTTTTCCTGGTTAGGGGTTGCCACAGCGGAACTCCGGTCTGCTAATGATTGGCAGTTGATTTTTATGGTGCTGAGGTGCCAGCCCAATGCCCAACCTTCAACGAAGACACGCCCATTCATGCATGTCTTTCGAATGCCACTCGACCACGGGGAGGACATGCAGACTCCACACAGAAGGCGCTCCAGCTGAGAATCGAATGGAAGAACCTCTTGCTGTGAGGTGACAACGCTACCGCTGCACCACCGCAGCTTCACCTCCTACCTTCACTATCACCTCCAGAAACGGGGCCACAATCTCCCCCTCCCCTCACACTAAGCTGCTCGGGGTTGAAATAGATAACAATCTAAACTTTAATGTCCATATCTCACAAACCATCACAAAGGTACATAAGAAACTAGGAACCCTATACAAACAAACAGTTCCTATCGGACCAAGCTAGAATCTCCTTAGCCCAAACCCACCTCTTGTCTACCCTAATGTATGCATCACCAATCCTAATTCATATCAGGAAAACAGACCTAAACAAACTTAGAGTCATGTTACAATAAAACTACAAAATTTGCTAACAACTCCACTTTTAGAAGTCATTACTGTCTTGCCCTGAAGCAACTACAGTGGTTAGAACTCCCTCAGCTAATTAGCTATCACCAATTAGTCCTCACCTTCAACATAATAAGGAACCCTCAGAAAACCCCAGCCCTAAACCAACTTCTAAACCAATATTCTGCAAATCGCCCTCTACGCTCATCCAACAAAACCCTGCATTGCATAACCAAAGCCAATAACACTGCAGGGAAAAGTCTGTTCTCCTACACCATTGCTAGGAATGGAATAACCACCCCCAAAGTATCTCCTCTGCACCATCCCATCTCACTTTAAGATATCACTAAAGTCACACCTCTTGCAATCATGGCTCTGTCCCTGTATCACATAAAATCTTTTCTGCTCTCCTCCTAACTCGCCACACCGCATCTCCTCACTGCTTACCTCAGCTATTCTGTACTACTCAAATACTCCCTATCAGGAACTACTACTATCCTACAAACGTTTTCTCATGCTATGACATGTCTTCTGAATAGCATTATTTTCCAGATTCCATTCCTTCATTTTTATGCTTTGTACTACCAATAGGGAATTCAAAGTTATGCTATCTATATACCAAGCTTGCTCAAATCAAACTAAGGTACAAAAAAATCTCCTTGATTGTATATATGCCACTGTATAGAAATTTTCTGTCATTCGTGAATTATGTTTTGTCATATAAAGACATGGAGCTCTGATTGTATATATGCCTCTGTACAGAAATTTTTTTTTGTCATTTGCTGTATTTGTACTGTTATGTTATGGAGCTTTTCTCCCCAGGCCTCCACTGTAAATGGACCTTGTTCCAGCTGGACTTTCCTAGTAAACAAATGTAAAATAAAATAAAAAATAAATAAAATATTTAAAGAGCAACATTATGGTAATGCGCCCACTTGTAAATGAAAACAAGGGTAAACAACGTGACAGGACAATTCAGGGACATATAACTATTACACAGTTAACCATCTCTGCCAGTGAGTTTGTACATTGCATTTCTTGATGAGCAAAGACAGAGACTCCACTACAATGCTGGAAGTAGCAGTCATAATTTCTGAACAGTACACGCTAAAGGTCACAGTCACAATCAGTGAGTGTGATGCCAGACCATGGCAGGAATACCATCACCTCCATCTCAAGGACATAGTCAAGCACTATTGTGTGAATAGAAACACAGTAGTGTTTGACTATGTCCTTCAGATGGATATAGTCAAACACTGTTGTGTGGACAGAAACACAATATGGCAGCTAGTAGATATGTGCCATCTTCGCATTGAATCTCATGGCTTACATGGAATACAGATCTGTAAGAGCACCAAGGTATTAGTAGCCTTGATAATTCTTGCTACAGGGACCTTACCGTGATGATCTGATGACATGGAGGATGCATTATAGATGTGTACTTCATGAATATTATACCAAAGTTATGCTGCAGCAGATAGAGAAGCATATGTGGGTCCCATGGACTACAGAAGAGCGAAACAACACTATGCAGGCACTCAACAAATTATCCCATTTTTCTGATGCTCTAGGTGCCATTGATGGCACCAACATTGCTATCAAGGCCCTGTCAGGTATACATAGACAACAGAACATCATCTGGAAAGGTTTCTACTCCAGCATCCAAATGGTGTGGAATGTGCAGTGTATTATATACAATATGCTTTTATGGCATAAAGGCAGTTCCCGCAATTCCCACATCTATCACATATCTGACCTATTCCACAAATTTATGCAGGGTTACTTCCCACAAGGGCATCACATATTCACCCTTTACCTTTATTGGTTCTCCAAGGTGCACCCTCTCACTGCACCATGTCCACTTTGTACCCTATCTGATTCATGTATATAGTTCATGAATTGCAGCACATCCGCCTCCATCTGAAGCACCTATCAGAGGGACCCAGTCCACATCAGACAGTCCCTCAAACATACATCAGGTGCACTACTGCTGCTTGCATCTGTGTCTTATCTTCTCACAGTTATTATTTCATCCCTCCCCTGTAATCTCTAACTCCTGTCAGCAGGTTGTTGTGGGGTAAAATCTACATCAAGAAAAATCATATGATTGTCTGGTTATCAGCTCATTCTCCTTACCTGCCACTTTGCTGTATACCTTACCACAGCAGATGCTCAACCTTCTGATCTGTTGTCTAGTGTGCTTATTTAATGCAGAGATTCATCATAGCCCTCAGTGTGTGCTCCCTATCTCCAGATTAGCAGGTTGCTATGCTGCAACATCTCCACAAGAACAAAATCGTACTGTTATCCAGTCATTCATTTCATCCGCCAATGGTCTGTGTACCCTTACTTAAGCAAATTTACAGCAGCAATTTACTCTATAGACCAATAAAAGTATTTTCTTCAGAATGCAGTCACTATTCCAGATAAAAATAGATAGCACAGTGAGCACATTATTGATATATGGTGCTTATATTTCAGAAGTTCATAACTTATAGTGGGGCATTTATGAGGAAATGTTTTTGAATTGCACATTTAGTGCAATACATACCATCCCCGGACTGAGCAATGAGACTTGTGCATGCCTGAGTACATGCAGTGTAGACTGCAAAGTGCTTTGTGCATGCAAGGAGTGGTCTATTACTTTTACAGGGATGTAATTTTGTTAATGTCTGCCACTCATCTCCTTGGGGGTGCTATGGCATAACCATGAACAAAAACATGGTATGCATAGCTTTTTTATCTTACGTCAAACTTGAATGGCCCCATCTCTCTGTTCTCCAGGCAGCACTGCTGTTGATGCCCAGCTATGTAGCTTTGGTCTATATTATGCTGCCATACAGCCCACATCATTCAGAATGTTCAAGCAACATATGTCAACATGGAGCATTTCCTCCTGATATCAGCCCCGAAATGGCTATGGGTCCTGAAGACACTGAGTTTACAAGGGTTCCTATGTGGTGCAGAAGAGAGACTAAAATAATTCCTTACCTCCTGTAAATGTGCCACTACGAACACCTGCTGGGGTAATTCTATGAGGGGTCCCCATTACAAGATAGATGCCTGGCACTGAAGAACCAGAGTGGTGTGAGATGTGAGGAGCATCATCCAAATTAGTGAGACACAGACATCTAAAAAAGTATGATTGTGACCTAATCCAATGGGAGCAGGAGGTTAGGGGGAGGAAGACAGTACTCTGCAATAATTAGTAGTAAATGATGGTTGGTTAGACATAAGTAGGCATTCTTGTTCAGCTATATTCAGTTATTTGTGTTCATGGACATGTTTCTGGGTTTTTTTTCTGTTTTTCAGCAACTGTTGAGCTAGAGGACAACTTGTTTATATGTCAGAGGAGGCAAACTCATTTGTTCAGGCACCAAGGCTATGTACATGTAATTAATGTTATAGCTACATCCCCATTAGAGACTTGCTTCACTGTTCACATTTGCATTGTAGATAATTATGATACCATATATTATAGCTTTGCTTTATGTGTCAGATATCTTGGAACAGCACATTGAACTGTTTTGCCACCAGGGATTCCCAATAGTTTCATCCTGTGGCAGACTGTGGTCTGCCACCACCAACCCAGGAGTTGTCTGCTTCAGACCTGGTTGATTGGCAGCAGTCTGCCACCACAATCCTAGGAGTTGTCTGCTTTAGAGCTGGTTGATTGGCGGCATTCGGTGCCATGTCCATATTCATTTGCCCTGCCATTACTGCACATTGTCTTTGGCAGGCTGATGTGCCTTATTCTTACACAAGTTAGTATAATGCCCCTGCCTGTGGCAGTTAAGCTTGAAATACTGCAGGCGTGCATCTAACGGGCTGCCAGGTGATGCTACATGGTAGCTGACATATATCATGGCGCTGTATAACCACTAGGCCATAACATCCTGTGTGGACTAAGTTTGGAATTCTGTGGTGGGGTATAGATAGCTCAGACCCTCAAGTGCTGTGGGGGGTAACATGTGGTAGACTGTGTCAGCCATCAGCTGCTAAGCACCTTGAAGCTTAACATTACATGGTAAAGGAGGTTCTTCGGCCCAGCTTCAATGTCCCCTCACTGACATACAGTTTGCAAGTTATGGACTGTATCAATGTCCTCCCCAAGTTTACAGCTTAGGTGGTATGTAATCTCACCCCCTGTGGTGAACGTATTTCTATTATCCATTTGTGTCTGGTTTCTGTATTGTTTTTGGTTTAGCATTGCATATTTAACAGCATTTTATTGTACTGCCACTTAGTGTAGCACTCATTAACGATGATTCCTTTTTATTTTCTTGACCTCTTCTTGTTTGTTTGTTGTTATTGTCTCATTTGTTGTTTTATTTTCCTACATTTACATTCATAGCTTATGTGTGTGTTCCACAACACTGCATGTGGTGCAGCAGTGACCACAACGCAGTGCACCTGGCCTTGCCATCACCTGAGTCACACTCCCGCTTCTTCTCTCAGCAGGATGATGTAGATTATCCATTAGGGGGTGACCTAGATGACTTCCTGGTGCACTCTGGTTGTCTCTATCCAGTAGAGGTTTATATAATAAATTGGTCTTACTACCTGTACCAGTTCAGAAAGTGGATGGGAAAGAGTGGCGGGATAGGCTCTACTTCAGATTGACAACCACCAATGTTATTGGAAAGACACCCATTCTAATGTGCCGCTGACATTCAAACTAAATAAATGTGAAACAGATTTGGGGCATCTTCTACATTCTGCTAAGATACAACTGCATCCTTGACCATTCACTGAATATCTTCCAGTCCTGGGACACCAACCGTTGCTGTTGCACACACCATCCACTGTGGTAATGGATTGTCTGGGTGAAACCTGTGTGCCATTTTAAGACTCCTGGATTTATCAGGCTATCAATATGAGTCATATGCATGAGTACTGGTGACAGAGTGCACACATACACTTTCTAATTTATCACTGATTTTCCAAATACTAAAAAATCATATCAGTCATGGGAGCTTATCTGGGCATTAAAATGTGATTAAACACAAAAAGAAGTAAATGTAGATGTTTAATTCTCCTGACACTACAGAAGTATGACCTCACAATACATTCTGTGCCTCTTGCTCTACTGATCCTTGTATATTCACAATAACATCCCTTAGCAACACCTCCTCAAAAACATTACCAAAGGAAATGCTATACTTCTCACAGGCATGCTCATTTATCCATTGGAGTTGACCTAGGAGGAACATCTCAGCCTCTCAGGCCTTATTGAAACATCTGAGGGTTGTTCATATCACAGCTCATTACTATATATGTTTCACTGCCTCTCTTTTTTATATATATGTTATCTTTCCGGGTATATGACATGAAACAGATGCATAGTACGCATCCATCTTATTTTAATGACATCTAGCCCAACACTGGCATGTGTTAAGTAGTTTGAATACAGACATTTGGGTGTGTGTGTGTGTGTGTGTGTGTGTGTGTGTGTGTGTGTGTGTGTGTCTGTCTGTGTACACTATGCCGACACCCGTAATATTGTTTACATCAGCATGTACTGCACATGCTCCATTGATTGCCTCAGAGCAGGCTAAATATCACCCTATTCTAATTAAATATAGTAACTCTGAGATCACACAGTCCCTGGGCAAAGTGAATATCCCCCTACCTGGGGACTGTCAATTCAATGCACATCGACCACCTGTTTGTGTTGACCAAAACAGATGTTGGCATAGTGATTGTTCAATCACTAATTATATATCCATAGATAGATACAAATAATTAGATACAGAAATATATGGGTTTGGCAGAAGTGATTAAAATTTATAAATGTCAACATCTGTTTTGTGAACAGACTTTGGTAGATAAACCAGATGGTTGGCAGGTGTGCAAGAATATGCCCTTCCCTCTGGATTGTGCAGTCTTGGAATTAATATACTTAATTAGCAGCAATTGCTAATGTTTTTCTCTTTTTTGTTTTAAGTTTTAGTTTGCATGTGGAAAGGATTTTTCTTGCACATTCATAGTTCCCTGTCAACATCTGCATTGTCGACCTTTTATTGTCAACGTTATTGACGTTGAATTATTTATTTATTCATTCATTGACATTTGTTTACAGGGAAAAACGTACTGGGCAGAAGTCTATTTTTAGCAGAGGCCTGGGCACAAAAGCTCCAAAATACTGCAAAATATTTTAAGAACAATCATTTTATAATCTTCAAAAATAGCACAAAAACATCTACAGTTTATATCATTTACCAAATTAGACATAATATGGAAACATTGGTCACAAAATAGATACAAGTTATATGATGATGATTTAATATTTAGCGAAATTTTAGCAAATTTATAGAGAAATGAAAGGTAAGTTAGTATAACACAAATAGGAATTGCAATATGGAGTGAGAAAAAAGCAGGCTTATGGTATATTTAGAGAGAAAGCCAAGGGAAAGAATTTGATATAAGTAAGGAAGTGAGTGAAGAAGCAGGAGTAAGGTATGAAAAGGTATTAACAAAAGTAAGAGCACTGACAGTACCACAGCTGGGAAATTTATTACAAAAATAAAGAAAAAAATCAAAACAAAGTTACAAAGAGTAAATCCTTACAAAACAATGGTAAGCGCTTTCAGAGATCTAACCCTTCATCAGACAACAGTAAAAAAATCCCATAATTCATTAAATACTGGAGGTTAGTCACATGATGTTTCAAAATTTCTTACCTATGTAGGTCTTACCTATGTAGAAGCTGTAGCATAGTATACAATAGGTGAAGTAGACCATGTTTGATGTGGTACAATCAGGGTAGAGATTACTGCTCTGACTGAATTTCTTCAAAGGATGTGTAAAAGTCCTGCCATTGTGTATGTGTTTACATGCTCCACAATTTCTACACATGTATGTGCCCAATCTATCTGATCTACTGACAGTATTGGTTGCTGCATTACTATAACATAGTTCATTTCTCAATGTTCTATTGTTCCTAAAAGTGAAACTTGGCTTAGTACCAGTTATACCCTGTAGGTTGTCAATCGTGGATAGAATACCCCAATTTTTGGTTACTACATCACATACTACACTTATGTTGCTTGCAAAAGTGAGTGGCATCCTAAGTGTGTTATCTGTGTCTGTATGTATATGCCTTACCTCATCGCGATCATTGACTTGCCCGCTTACTCGAATTGTAGTGTGCATATCATAATAGGGTCTACATCTACCCGCCCTATTGCTCCAACCATCTAGAATGCACCTATCTATAGTTCTAGCATCATAGCCCCTGTTTAAAAACTCAGATTTAAGTTGGTCCAGGGCTATTTGTAGTTCATCATCATCATTAAACAGTCTCGTAATCCTGTATACTTGGCCTTTGATGATGTTGACCTTGGTGTGGTTCAGGTGCATACTGGTGTTATGTAGGAACGTGTTTTTTCTAACATGTTTCATAAACAAACTAGTTCTAATCTGGTTTAATTCATCTTTTCTTACTTTGACGTCAAGAAAGTCAATTTCAGTCATGGAATATTGAGAGGTAAATCTAAGAAATTGAGTGGTATTAGTGAGGTAACTGAAAAATGCATTTAGCTCTATCTTTGTACCATTCCACAGCAAAAAAATATCATCCACAAACCTGACATACCACTCGATATACCTGCCATATGTACTATTGGTTAACACATGTGTGTTCCCATTGTACCAAGGAAACATTGGTGTAACTATTCGCACAAGCTGTGCCCATAGCCACACCAACCTTCCGTAAGTATTTCTGTTGTTGAAATAAGAAAACATTATTGGTCAGTACTATATCCAACAAAGCACAAATGAGGTCACATTTGTTCTTGTTATAATCTACACTGTGAAGTAGTTCCCTTATGGTCTCTATTCCCCATTCATTTGGAATCACCGAGAATAATGATTCTATATCCATTGTTACCGAGAAACAACAATGGTTGGTATCTATATTCATCCATTTCATCCTAAGAGTTTCAAGAAAGACCTTAGAATCTCTTAGCACAGTCTCACAATTAAATAGGAGTGGATGTAGAGTCAATAAAAATAGATAGAGGTTCAGTAACCCATCCTTTACCCGAGACTATGGGGCGCATGGGTGGAACTGACAAATGCTTATGTATCTTAGGTAAGCCATAAATCTCAGGTATAGTGGGATTACTGACCAAAAAGTATTTAAACAGTTCCTCGTTAATCATACCAGTAATTAACACATCAAACATCAAAAAGGATACTTTATCAATAACACTTCCTACAACAATGTTAGATATATTCTGATATGTGGAGCCATCATTGGTAAAAACAGGCACAGCGGAAAACCATAAAAGCCGGCAAACAAGTGAACAAATACTGTCACACCTTTAAAATTCCTGATTGTTAAGTAGGCTGACTCATTAATTTATTCAACTTAATAGTATATAAGGAGAACCAAAAGTGTTTTACAACTGTTTGTCTGATGAAGGCAAGTTAATGTGCTTGCCGAAAGCGCTCACATTAAACATTAAAGATCTTATTTTATTTTATTTCGCATTGGTGTGACAGTACTTGTTCACTTTTTTGACAGTTTTTATGGTTTTCCGCTGTGCCTGTTTTTACCAGTTTTAGTTTTCGTTTGTAGTTTATGTGGAGCCATCATCTAATAATTGCAACATTTGTTCAACATATAGCTGTTTATCCATCACTGCTATTCCCCCTCCCTTGTCTGCCGGTCTTATTTCAATGGAATGCATATGTTTTAAATCAATCATAGCATGATATTCATCTTTGCTCAAATTATAGAAAGTGTTAGAGCTGCAATTTTTGCTCACATCCAACTTCTTTCTTAGTTCTCGGTCACAGACGTAAGGAATGTTTCAATAACTGCATTACATGGTGGAATAAACGTACTCAGTTTTTTAAATAAATTACTGGTCATATGAGGGGTGTTGCCAAACAAAGTTTTAAGTATTAAAGTCCAGCCAAAAAGTCTAAGGTCTTTAATTACATCAGTTAAATCAGCTTTTTTTGCTGGAACAAAACTGAGCCCTTTATTTAAATGTCTCACCTGGTTTTCAGTCAGTGGGTGTGACGAAATGTTAAAAATCAAACTTTCCTTAACCTCTTTCTGTTCTGTCCCTCTGCACTCAGTGGTCTCCTCTGACTGCGATACATCAGCTGTCCTCTTATTGGCAGGGGTTCCTGCAGCAAAAAATGATCCATGTTGTTCACTGGGTTAAGGTCATTAGATAAACTGTTAGAAGTTAGCTGAATGTTTTTCGTTTCTTTGGGTTTAACCACTGGAGCATCGCTCCTGTCAGGTTGTAGTGTATGCACTTTAGAACCAAAAAATGGCTTTACACAGTTTTTTACAATGCCAGCAAAGCTGGCAGTTGCTTCATTGCTTATTGCTTGCTCAGACTCAATTGGAGTGGGTGTGTCACCTATTTCTTCATTCAAATTAACGTCGTCATGGCGTTGCCTCTGTGGAGCTTCTGATTGGATCCCCCGAGCTGTCTGTCTGGTCTGGCTCTTAGGAGGGTGTTCCCTCACCCAAGAGAATACGTTCCCATGCTGGAAATCATTAAAAGCCCTGTGCAAGTTATGGGTTTTAACTGCAGCAAGTCTTTTCTCATAGTTTAATATATTTTCATGTAAAGTATCCAGCTTTGTACCTACTATTTGTATAGAATAGCTATCTATAATGCTGCCATAGACAATATTAATGTCTTTAGCTAGCTCGTCCTCTTGTGGATGGGAAAAGTCTATCAGCAGATGCAGGTATTTAGAACTGCACTCTAAGTTTATGATTTGCCAATGCCTAAGAAGTTCTGGATATGTTTGACCATAGGTTGGCATAGTCAACACGCGTAGCCCTCTAGGGACAAGATTCTGTTGTAAACATGCTTCCAAGTGAAAACGTTGCCACTGGAGCCATTTAAACTTATACAATTTATTTTCCAGGTCTCTATAGATAGTATTACAGTTGTTTAGCTGTTCAGAGTTGTCAAAATATATTGTATCCATTGTTTTCAGCCCTATGTTCAATAAGGGATTCACATCTGTTGTTAGTAGTCCATTCAGGCATTCTGCAGGACAAGTTTTGGAGCCATTAACCATATTTGCATTGCTGTTCAGTTCAAATGCAATGGTAGAAATATTTCCTTCTGCCATGTTGCTTTGGAGAAGCAAAATAAGTAGAAATAAAAGTAAATATCCTCTCTCTAAGCACAAAACTGTCAGTGAAAAGTGAAAATCAACAACAGTGCGAGCACTGACAGTACCATAGCTGGGAAATTTATTACAAAAATAAAGAAAAAAATCAAAACAAATTTTCAAAGAATAAATCCTAAATACTGGAGGTTAATCACATGATGTTTCAAAATTTCAGGTGTATCCAATAAGGATATAACAATTAGTGCATCAATACATATTAGCACAGTTATGCAAATAAAAAGACCATACACTAAAGGAATTATAGCTAAGATAAATCAGAAATGTGTATAACCTTGTATGGTGTATAACTATATATAAAAAACTTGATAATCCTAGTGACAACACTATAAATATATATATATATATATATATATATATATATATATATATATATATACACACACACATATATAAAAAATACATATATGTACAATACTAGTGCATCCAGCTTATATAGATACATACATTAAAAATGTTAATATGAAATATAAAATGCTAATATATATATAGAAATAAATAATCAGACAATCTAAAATACAATGTAAAAAATATATATAGAAAATGTATTGCAACATATTAAAAATCTAACAATTCAAGAGAATCAATGTTTCAAAGGTCGCACTTTTAAAAAAGGTTTAAGTGACACCATTTGATTCAACGATTCAACCCTGGGGGCTTGTCTGTATTAAATCTAATAATCCATCTCTGCTCAGCAGCTTCTGTGTCATTAGATAAATTACCCCACCTTAATTTCTCAGACAATATTTGTAAAACCAGAAATTTAAAAATATGTTCAGGTCCTGTATTCATGTTGTGCATAGCAATCGCACTATTCTCCTTGCAGTTCCTAATATCCCTATAATGTTCCAGGATCCTGTCCTTCAGGCATCTATTGGTCTTACCTATGTAGAAGCTGTAGCATACTATAGAATAGGTGAAGTAGACCACATTTGATGTGGTACAATCAGCAAAGAGATTACTGCTATGACTGAATTTCTTCGAGGGATGTGTATCCCTGTCCACGATTGACAACCTACAGGGTATAATTGGTACTAAGCCAAGTTTCACTTTTAGGAACAATAGAACATTGAGAAATGGACTATGTTATAGTAATGCAGCAACCAATACTGTCAGTAGATCAGATAGATTGGGCACATACATGTGTAGAAACTGTGGAGCATGTAAACACATACATAATGACAGGACTTTTACACATCCCTCGAAGAAATTCGGTCATAGCAGTAATCTCTATGCTGATTGTACCACATCAAACATGGTCTACTTCACCTATTGTGTAGTATGCAACAGCTTTTGCATAGGTAAGAACAATAGATGCCTGAAGGACAGGATCCTTGAACATTATAGGGATATTAGGAACTGTAAGGAGAATAGTGTGATTGCTATGCACAATATGAATACAGAACCTGAACATATTTTTAAATTTCTGGTTTTACAAATATTGTCTGAGAAATTAAGGTGGGATAATTTATCTAATGACTCAAAAACAGTAAATAATTGTAAATAATTGTAGATAATTGTAGATACTCAGTAAACACCAACAAACAGAGGTCCGCTCTCACAAAGGTACCAAACACTTTAATAATAAACTTTGGATAAGCGCTTTCGTCTTGTGTACAAGACTTCATCAGATAACACAAACAATGCAATTCAATTCTTTTATACCAATCCAAGGTTGAACTGCAATTAAAATTTAAAGACACAAGAGTCCACATAAATGCAAACCACATGCATATAATACAAAATATATGCATACTAAAAGTTTAAAACTTTGACACTTTGAAAAAATGCTTCATAATATATGTATATAAAATATAAATATTTAATATGTTACAATACATTTTCTATATATTTTTTACATTGTATTTTAGTCTGATTATTTATTTCTATATATATATATTAGCATTTTATATTTCATATTAAAATTTTTAATGTATGTATCTATATAAGCTGGATGCACTAGTATTGTATATATATGTATTTTTTATATATATATGTGTGTGTATATATATATATATATATATATATATATATATATATATATATATATATATATATGGATATATGGTGTTGTCGCTAGGATTATCATGTTTTTTTATATATAGTTATACACCATACAAGGTTATATACATTTCTTATTTATCTTAGCTATAATTCCTTTAGTGTATGGTCTTTTTATTTGCATAACTGTGCTAATATGTACTGATGCACTAATGCTTATTGGATACAACTGAAATTTTGAAACATCATGTGACTAACCTCCAGTATTTAATGAATTATGGGATTTTTAACTGTTGTCTGATGAAGGTGTAGATCCCTGAAAGCGCTTACCACTGTTTTGTAAGGATCTATTCTTTGTAACTTTGTTTTGATTTTTTTCTTTATTTTTGTAATAAATTTCCCAGCTATGGTACTGTCAGTGCTCGCACTTTTGTTGCTTTTCACTTTTCACTGACAGTTTTGTGCTTAGAGAGAGGATATTTACTTTTATGAAAAGGTATTACTTCACATTTAGGCATATAGTTTATGCTGGTGTTGAGCAAGAACAAATTTTGATGAATATAAAGTACACCCATATATAGACAGGTATGTGTGTGTGTGTGTGTGTGTGTATATATATATATATATATATATATATATATATATATATATATATATATATATATATATATAAAGGGTGATATATGGGTGTTCTGCATCTGTTCATGTAACTGATTCCTTATTCATTGCTACACATAAATGTGTCTCCTGTAATTATTTTCAGCACTGTATGGTCAATTATCTGCCACAGTGATATTGTAATACATATAAAAATGGCCAATACTAACATATTATTAACAAGTAGGAATGTCAGCACTTCTTTAGTAACAAGCGTCATAGCTACGTACAGTATGTATGAATAAAAGCCTGAGGTTCATCTATTAATTTGCCATATACTACTGGCATGGTACTCCCCTTTACTTAATATGTGGCCATTTGTTTTTACATACACAGCACTTGCATAGATAGATATTAGTGTATGTATGAGTGTAGACAAAATATTCCAAGTTAGATGTATACTCTGCAGTTGTAAACATTAATTAATTCACTCTCTGTCTCTCTTTTTCTATCTCTGTATCTGTCTGTCTCACTGTCTTACAAACTCACACAAAAACACACACTTTATATTGTTTGATTTTTTAAAAATATACAACAAAGGGCACCACTGTAATTCTCCATATATTCTTTGTTGGATCATGGAGTAAAGATAAATAAATCATGTGCGATTTTCAAAAGATGTATAAATATATGAATATACTATGTATGTATATATATATATATATATATATATATATATATATATATATATATATATATATATATATATATACTATTTTACTTCTTTAATATCAAGCACTGAATATATGTCTGTGTACTGTTAATTCTAGTTTTGAAAAAAATAATAATGTATGACATTGCTATGATTACATGACCATTGTTTATAATATTGCATTTTGTTTGTTGAAATCCATGGACCCTTATGTTAATATCCCCATTGCTTAGTGCAATGGGATTACCCAGTGGAAATTAATATAAACCTATCTGTAATATTAAAATATTCATAGCGATTTTTTTTTTATTTGTAAACTGATCAACCACTATGAGTAATGTGGCACTCAAACAGCCCTTATACTACATTTTACCCTCGGAAGTTGATTTGTTGGCACATACTCCATACTAATATATTAATAATACTGGATTATGCATCCCATTTATTTTAAGTGCAGTGGAATACTTTCACAGAATATTTATGAAAGTATTATTTAAAATATTTTGCAAATGCAACCGGTTAGATCCATCTATAACTCCCTTTTTTCAATTTTTGTACATAGGGTCAGAGTGCCACATCAGCAGTGACCATCATCTACAGCCAATGATGTAATGTGAAAATGTATAAATTTGTAAAAATAAACAATCATTGTAAATATAGATCATGTATGTACTCCCTAGTAAAACACATATATAGTTATATTAACAGAAAGGTTCTCCGAAAAAACACATAACTTATCAGATTGCTTTCAAGTTTTTTGAACTACAGCATTGGGCATAGTAGTTAAACATTAGGCCATCTTAATTAAAGCACAGATAAAATACATTTGTCTGCAGGCTATGAAAACAGGAGAGTAATACAATATTATATTTATCATATCCCATTGCTCAGTCTTCTGGGACCCACACCCTTTATTACTTAAACTCAGCAGGGCACCTCCAATTCAAGATCATTAAACATTTGTTAGACCTGGCTATTAGACTGAATGATTCCTGGCCATGAATGGAGGTCAATGTACATCTCAGAACAATCCTCTCATTTAGCTAAAGAGTGCAGAATTGGTACTTTCATAACAGATGCAGTATCAGCAAGATCTCCCACTACCAACGTACTGACGTGCGAATCCAAGCATTGTGAGACAAGCACTGAGATTTGTGAAACCACTGCAATGATAACAACAGTTAATACATGGCAAATGAATGCCAAAAATACCACCAACAATGCCTTTAAGGTGTCAGCCATTACTGTATCACATTACTGTATCATTCTGATGCACATATTTATCCTTCCTCTGTTAGGAAAGCATTTTGGTAGCTGTGACCATTTCTCATGTTAGCCCTTTATGTAACCTTCCTAAATAACTCTTCCTGTGCCTGAGCTACTGGTCAGTCCTAATTCACCTGGGTCATAGTTAAGGCTTATTCCCTCTATACCATGCAGCCAAAAAGGTTTTAGGAGCATATCCTACAGCTATCGAGCATATAAAAATAATCAGTCATATCTAATCATTCTGAATAGGGGCAGCACAGTGACACAGTGGATAGCATTGTCACCTCACAGTAAGAGGTTTCCTGGTTCGATTCTTGTTATGGGTGCCTTCTGAGCAGAGTCTGCATGTTCTCCCTGTGTTAACATGGGTTTCCTCCAGGTGGCCCAGTTTCCTCACACATTCCAAAGACATGCGGTAGATGAATTGGGCACTCTAAATTGGCTATAGTTGTGAATGTGTGGTGTGGAAGAACCACCATGGTAGGGCTAACCACCCAGCATTGTAAACCTTTGTTCTAGATGATTATCACTGGTGAACTAACATCCCAAGCTCATGTGCAAAAATGGGAAAAAGGTGTTGTGGATGGACAGATCTAATTATTTATAATACTTATAATATATTAGCATAGCTGTTAAGATATGAAAAATGTCCTTACTGTTTGTAAAATGCATGGCAAGCTGTTATAAAATATTTATTTATTTTATTTATTTGACATTTGTTGACTGCATTACTCCATCTGAGCTTGCACCCTTTTTCAACAAAGGCCCAGGGAGAAAAGCTCCACAGTACAAATTATACAAGTATAAAATTCAAAGGACAAAATATTCAAATAAAACATTCACAGTACAGAATAATAAATTCACAGTACAGGTTATGCAAGTGAAAAAATAACAGGAGTAAAGTAAAATAAAGTAAATACAATAAAAAGTATATACAAAAAAAGTTCAACAGATGACAAATTATAGTGCAAGAAGATATGTCAGCGAATGAGGAATAACAAATTAGAAGTGAATATTGAGGAGGATTTGGTCAGAGGAAAGTAGCAAAGATGCAGAATTGTTGGTGGTCTAGTGTGAGTCATACAAGTTAGTTTGGCAAGTAATAGTGTGGGGGAAATCAAGCAAGATAGAAGACAGAAAGGAAAATTAGAATCAGTTTACTGAGGGCAGGAATTTGGAGGGGTATAGAGAACAGTAGCTGATTATTGTAAGTTAAAGTAAATAGCATAATTGTGGGAAAG
The DNA here is from genome assembly GCF_019279795.1 of Protopterus annectens. NCBI lineage: Eukaryota > Metazoa > Chordata > Ceratodontiformes > Protopteridae > Protopterus > Protopterus annectens. The sequence goes on from NC_056731.1 coordinate 267,126,498, forward strand.
GAAGTAGTAGTGAGGAATGTGAGGGAGGGAGAAGAATAAAGGAGGAAAGAGGGAGGGGAGAAATTTTAGGTGGAATGGGTGCAATGACATCTCCCTGCGCCTGAATTCATGTGCTTGGGTGATATTTATGAGGGCTATGGGAAGCTTATTCCATGATAAAGCAGGAAGATAACAATATAGGTTTTGTCCTAGTGATTTTTTAGATTTATGAATCTGTAAGAGACATTGGTCTGAGCTTCTGAGGGGGAGTGGTGGGTTATAGAGGGAGACTAACGAGGATATGCTAGGGCAGGAGGAGGACTTGTTTAGGATAGTGTGGATGATGAGAAGTTGAGTAATAAGAGTTGGTTAGGAAAAACCAATTCAGAGTTTGGAGAGCAAGACAGTTGTGTGATTTTGGTGGCATGTTAGCTGCAAATCTGGCTATGTTATATGTGATTTCGAGTTTGGATAGTAGAGAGAACTGTAATTTAGTAAGGATTTGAGAGCAGTACAAGAGATTAGGGAGAAGATAAGCCTGGGCATGTGAGATTCATTTAGGAAGGGTACATAAAGGGCTAACATGAGATAACCCATACTGAAAGAAGGAAATAAATATTCTTGGTCCGCAACAATACTGACACTAACTGGAGGTTGGGTCAAAAACTGCACATAATTAAGGTTGTGACATGTTTACTTATGTCAACAAGCATGCAATGCTGTAGTTAGATTTGGCACAGTAGTGACATAATATATGCCCCACAAGAGAAGTATTGTAGGCTTCATCTTCAGCAACATAAAATATATATGAAAGATGGGTTATTGACCAAAAATCTTGCAGCATTTCTCTGTATGACAGCTTCTCCTTCAATCTCTTGCTCCACCTTTGACTGAATGTTCATGAGGTAGAGGCACAAATTGGTTGAGTTATTGTTGGATGGAGATTGATGTTTGGCAGGAATTGTTGGCAGAACAAATCCAAGAAAAAGTACAACTGAAAACTTGTTTGACATAGTGTGGCATTTTTCATGATGAGTGTGAGGGATTCTTTGTATGAAACATATTACAGCACTTTAGGATGCATGCATATGAATAGAGGCTTTGGTAAGATTATTTCATTCCTGGGGAAGATGATGTCTTCAATGTGGCACTAGTTAAAAATAGGCTATCTCTCCTGGGCTAAGGTGGTCTCAAGAAGCAGAGGGAATCAGATGTGAAAGGATTCTGTTTGCAGGTAATTGCTGCCAGAGACAATGACTGCACTGTTCAACCCTGCTTCTGCCATGCTATGGTCATATCTGTACCTGTTTAACTGAGAACCAGAAATGGTGACTGCAACACATGCAACTAGAAAGGACACTCACCTACCCTCTTCATGAACACCAAACTGTTCTTGGAGTCACCTTGTGGTCATGGACAGTTATTGACCATCTCTGTGGATGATATAGAATTTGGGGTCCTCTTGCACAAACAGATATGTATTTTCCTTTTTGGACTGGTTTTCAGATTAACTTTAGGCGTGCCATAGCAGCCATACCTAAGCATAGTAAAAATAGTATATCTGTACAGAACATAGAGCATCAGAGATCAGAACTTTCATACTTTGCTATTATATATCGAGGCTGCATGTATATGCCATGTGTATTAACTTGTGTAACAATGTCTGTAATAAGTAGGTACCATTGTATAAGGAAAACCCTAGTTTTGCTCATGTCATTACATGACCTTAAACGTAAAACAGGTGCTAGCTTTATACAGACCTCTTCAATCTTGTCTGGGTTTTTGGATTAAATTTTGTGTGTTTTCTGCAAGTGTTGATGCATTTTTTTTGTTATCGACAAACTTCCTGACAACATTGGTTTAATAAGAAAGCCCAATATTTTGAATACCTTTCCTAATTTATTTTTCTTGATATATTCTGCCACTGAATTTGTACTTCATACTTGAAGGCTGCTAACTGACAAACATGGAGACATGCTCACTTGGGTGCTTAGAACCTGACATTGTGACGTGAGCAGTAATGGGTGTCCTGTAATAGAGGTTTCTGCAGGAAGGATGCTGGTCTTGATGAGTGAAAAGGATATACTCTATGATTAACGATGGTCCTCTTCATGCAACTAATATGGTAAGAATGTGTCTGTTATTTACTTTATCAAGTACAATTCACACATAAACTTCTATGCAGAAAAAACTTCATGCTGATTTACCCTGCTTGGTAAACTGACATGAGACATTTAGAACCCTAAGATCCTGCAGTGTGAATTTTTAAAGCATCCCCAGAACTACAAGATGGACATTTACAGAACATTAAGTCATGCACCATTGACATTGACAACATGTGACCTACACAGACAGACTGAAATCCCTGTCACTTTACTCAGTATCATATAGACTGCTTAGAAGTGACTTGTGCCTGGCCTACAGAGCAGTCTCAGACCCTGCCTTGATGAAGCTGCTGCACATCCACAAATCCAATGGTACAAGATTCACTCGCTCTAGGGATATTAACAGGACATGGTGGAGAGACAGATATGTCTCCCAGAGGTTGCCACTCCTCTGGAACAAACTCCCAATTCATGTAAAACAGAGCTCCTAAATGACCCTATTTAAGTGCAACCTGGACAGTTGGATGGGAGACTGTAAATTTACACCGGGGGTTTCACCTATGTCCCTCTTGGACAGGGGCAGCCAGTGCTGATCTTAGATTCATGTGCAGACATAGACTATATATCTTGGTCCATAAGGGAACAAGGGTATAACATGGCTAGACTTGTAGAGGCCTTAGGACCAGTAGCCTAGTAACATCCTATAATCCTATGATCCTGTGATCTTTCTCCAAAGCCTGGGACTCTTTATCACCTGACACCAGCAATTCCCATGCTATGAGCACTACCGCTGCCAAGCACCAGAAGCATGAATTCACAGTTTACACACTCTCTATCACCATCCTTGTATGTTTGAGCACCTTATTTTAATGATTAGCTGCTGTATCTGAATTTCAGATAGTGGGCATTTGTCATGACTGAAGTGAATCACCATTGACACTGGCAATTACACAGATACATTTATCTAATTAATTAATTACACAGATGACATTATCTCTGTGCTTATGCTGCCTGCTACTTGCTTTCATGTATTTCCTTCTGATCACCATGCACTCACTCACGAGGCTCCATTTGGAATATGGCCATCTAGAAAACATTGATGGAGCTTGCACATCAACCAAATGCTTGCATTCTGCACACTGCCGGAACACTCTACTAAGCTGAGTATAATACTGCCAGTGGAATAACAAAATAACAAAATAACCGATCATTTAGTTCTCAACATCTACACTATTTGCTGACTTGATAGTTATATGGGTGCACTCTGTTCCTTGAGGATCCATGCCATTCCATAATAATCTTCCACATCACAGTAATGATGGAATATTTTGTGGTTTCTAACTTCCTTGCACTTGACAGTCAGGAATTTTTATAGGATATGGGAAGCAGCTACCAAGGATACCCCTACAATGTCATCCCAATAGTGCTGGAGTGTTCCAAGTGCCAATTTTCCCAGTGACATGCCTAATTTAGTTTCATGGGGGAATGGAATTTATCTGCAGGGTATTTGTCATCAAATGTGGGGACCAGCAGAATGCAGCAACTTCCTTTTTATTCAATATTTATTGGTAAGCACTTGGTCAGAAAGCTGATTTAAGTGCAATCTAGTGTATCAGGGACTTTGCAAATGACTGCACCTTCCCCTTGTAGACAGCAGTAACTCTGTTACCATCAGCATGATCACTGAATGTACAACATTTTTTATGCCTTCTGCAGATTTATCACTTCTGGTATTTTCTGCCCAGTTTTACTTTGTACCACAAACTGACATTACATTTTGGAGTGAGGTACAAGGCACCCTTTGCTGTGTCATGTCTGCCCAGTTTATCATTTGTATTTGAAAGTGCAAATGTTCTTCTGGAACTACAGACATTTAGCAAACTCAGTACAGTATTTTCTATTATGTGTAAGCTATTTTGGAATCTGACTCAAAATAATATATGCACTGCACAAATCTTTTCAAAGTCACAATTATAGAAGGAAACATTTTCTAGTTTCATTTATAAACATCCCTTGAATCATTAAAAGGTTGTTAGTACAGTGAGGCCAAGGTTCACAGCAGTTATTTTGCACTCCGACTGATAGAAATACCCACGCCTTGCTGCCAACATCATGCTGTGTTTACATAATATGTCATTGTACATCGTACAACAATCACAATCTGCTGTAGACTACAGACGTCTTGTAAAGAGCTATGCACTTTAGTCTGATATAGTGTTGAAAGAAGACTTCCCATCATGCTATATATGACACTGATTTACTACAATGTTTACGGCATTTCTGCAGTGTCTGATTATTTGTTAACAGACATTTGAATAAGTACAAATAAACATCATGAACAAAGGAAGTGAAGTATTCCCATTACAAAATCTAGATTACTGGTATCTTGCATACTGTGTGTGACATTTACAGACTAGGTAAGTATGCAACTTTGTGTGTCATGTAGTTGCACAAAACGTGTTAAAAATCTTTCGGTAATTGTGTTGCATACAGATATCTTATCAGGACAGTAAACTGCATCTCTGAAAGCAAGCTGTAACAAATTCATGGTATGGTCTCATATATATATATATATATATATATATATATATATATATATATATATATATATTTATTCATATATATATATATATATATATATATATATATATATATATATATACACACACACACATATATATATATATATATATATATATATATATATATATATATATATATATATATATTCAAGTAAAGAAGGTAGACCACCACCACGAACGATATTGAAACTTTTATTTCATATAAAATCCAAAGGAATGAGCGCTTTCGCGTGCTTCCAATGCACGCTTCTTCAGACAGGTTTAAAATATTGTAGTAATCCATGCCTTATATATCTAGCAGCAACAATATTTAATTAATTAATCAATTAATTACATCATTTAATTCTTAAATCATCAATTTACTTAAAGCTGTATTAGCATCAACTGCATTCTGTAATATTTAGTCAGTAAAATGAAATGAAAACAAGTCTTATATTCATTCCGTTAATGTGAGATGGCATTTCTCACTAATAACTTTCAATACTGAAGCTATGTATGAACGAATGTGAAAATTCATATCGATAAAATAGAATAAAATACTGGCGTCGGTGATGTGATTGTCGATCTTCTGAGATATATGTGTGTGTGTGTGTGTGTGTGTGTGTGTGTGTGTGTGTGTGTGTGTGTTTTTGTGTGTATGTGTGTGACAACTATGTTTGTGTGGGGGTGGGTATGCGTCTATACAGATTAACTCTGTTGAGCTTCTCTATACTTTGCAATCTATGGGTAATTACAGAACTGTGAGAAATAGTGGATATCACCAAAAGTGGTTACAACAGAGAAATTCTGGATGCTGCAGAACAGCAAACAGACCAGTGGCAAACTTGTGAACCAAAGCAACAGATTCATTTAAGAAGTCATAAGCAGTTTAAGAACTATCTCCTCATCAGCTTTCAATTCAAAACAGAGAAATACATACCTAATATACTCTCAGCATTCCATTCCTGCTAAAAACTCAGCACATGAAAAATTAGTTAAGTAAAGATAATATCCAATAATTTCATTGTAGTACTTAAGAACCATAAGAAAGAGTTAGAGTAAGAAAGTTTTAAGTACTAAAGTAGCAGTTAAATCCCATTCCTCTTGAAGACTATAATATGATTTACAATTGTGCTTCCAAAAGCAACACATTTCTCTCTTTAGCTCTCCTTTGCTCATAATACTTTTGAAAGTCTAAAGACTGACTGAGATTTCTCCGTGACAGAGGAAGGAGCTGTGAAACTCAGGAGGATATCAGAGTACAGCCATTGCTCCGAGTTGAAAGATATCAGCTGTGGTAGTTTGGGCACCTAGTGAAGATGTCTCCTGGGTGCTACCAAAGGTGGGGTGTACTAAGCATAGTACATTAAGAAAGAGGTCACATTGATGAGAGTTTAACTATGCTTACTTGAGACTGTCTGAGGGTCCCAGAGGCATAAATGACATGACACTGAGGTACACTCGGGCATGCATCCCAGCTGTGAAATACTATGCTCCACTGACTGCCCTTGGCTGCTCCACTGAAAACTTACAAAGACTGTTTTCATGTTTCTTCCTGATCGTAGTAATAAAATATGAGTACTCAACCCGTATCTTATTACTATGCTGTCTAAGCACATGTGATTGGTTATCTTTAGCAACTGATCTCAGTGCTTCCTGAGCTGGTAATTTCTAATCACTTATTAATTTGACTAGAGATTACCAACAGTACTTTTTGAGTTGGCAATCTGTAGGCACTTATGAATAGGGACCACCAACAACTCAGCAGTCTAAGCTCCTGTGACCTGTTGCTAGGGGCAATCCCTAGTCAGTCCAAATACTGCCTGCAGGAAAACATAATTGTTTATTTTTTAACTTTACTTTTACTTTGACGAGGGAGGTGGAAGAACAGACTACATAATTCTCATTCTTCATTCAAAATTTCTGGACATGGTTAAAAATAATTGGGGACACAGGACAATTTATAAATATTACTCTAATTCACTTAAACACTGAATAAAACAGCAGGTCTTGCATCAACATGCATTTTATGAATATTAAGATGCATGATGCCCTAATGTGTTTTATCAATGATTTCTCTGTAATCATTTGTGGTATAGGGTAAAAATATGATGCATGATTAGGGATAGTTGAAAGGCATGATTTCCTGTAATAGCACCTTCAACCATCTGTAGCATTTTATACATTTTTGTGGTTATTCTTTATCACTTTCAGTAATCACAACTGGTTGCCAGAAATCTCTGTCTGTTTGGGGAAGAAAGGAAGCAAAGCTTTCAACTCTAACTCATTGCAAGGAACATTTGTCATTTTGAATGTTTAAGATTACATTCTCCTCATTGTTCCACATTGAAGAGGTCTGTTGCACTTTCATTGCTGTGATTTTTTTCAACAAAGTTTCCATAGTAAATAATACTGTATCATATTACCTCATCAACACAACCTTTTAATAAGTATGAATAAACTATAAGCCGTGTCATGAACTTCTTGCTGAAGTAGTTAGTATCAGCATTCCTATGTTCCCCATTTTGTCTGTTTACCCACGCCGTGGGAGAGGTAGTGTTTCACAGTTTGGAGATGGAAGGTTGATAGTTACAGAAGAAAATTGGTGGCAGAAAGGAAATATCAAGTTGAAGCTAATCATATTAAAATGATGATTGCTGTGGCTTCTTGGATGGTGGGGACAGATCTTAGTGTCTGAAAGCTCTGAGATAAAGTTTATTACTGGAGTTTGATGTTCTTTCCCTTTTTTTTGGCAGAATAGCAGATACGTCTGTGTGCAGTGGTGACAATGCATTTGTATGTATTTTATTTAACATGTATGGCAATGGATATGAGGGTGGGGTACCCTAGAGCAGTAAATGGCAATACATTACTGTATTTTTTTATTTTCTTCTCCGTGAGACATCAGGAGTATAGAGAATGTCAGTATCAGGTTTGGTTGCAGGTGATGTATAAAAGCAGGATCACATGAGAGAAAAGCATCTGTAGATGAGCACTGAGGCCATTATATTTATGAGATACCATCACAGTCAAAGGTAGTTCATAGGTTCATAGGTAGGTACTAGGCTATCGGCCCTGGGGCCTATACAAGCCCAGCCAAAAAAGTACCCTGGCTTTTGCCACCCAAGAACATTATTTTTCTGTGCCACTGTTGAGCAAAGCCACAGAGGTGATCCCCAGGGTGAATTTCCTATTTCCCATCCAATCATCTAGATTTTTCTTGAAGAGTGCTCACGAGGAGCTTTGTTTGCTATAGATAGGTAGTTTATTTCAGAGTATGGGAAGTCTCTGGGACAGGAATTGATCAATCCAGCATGTTCTGTTTATTGTGGTGACAAGGTTTAGGTCCCTAGAGTGTGTGGCTGGAAGGGATTGGGATTTCTTTAAGTGGACCATGTCCAACAGCTCTGGGTTTGACATAGCTTTGTATGTTAGGCAGAGATCACCTCTGAGTAGGTGATATGCTACGGAGTAAAGCTGGAGTTTTTTGAGACGGTCTGCGTAGGGCATCTGTTTGAGGCCAGTAATCCTCTTTGTGAGGTATTTTTGTGGCCTTTCCAGTTATTGTAGATGTCTTGTGAGGTACATACCAAAAGGGGCATTGTAATCTATAATGGGTCTAATGAGTGATGAATAGAGGGGAACAATGACAATGTGATTATCAAAGGAGAGACTACTGTCCACCTGTGTCCCAAGGTCTCTTATCATACTTTTGGTGTTAAGTACACTACCACTTATGTTGTAGTTCATGGGTGCAGAGTTTTTATCAAAGGGGATGACAATGCACTCTTTGGCATTGAGCTTGAGGCCATGGCTTTGACACCAGGCATCTGTCTCAGTGAGGCCCTTTTCTAGGATGTCCACATCATTAGGAGTTTCGATTATGGCTCCTAGTTTGCAGTCATATGTGAACTTCATTAGTGAAAGACCTTCTGTGTTAGCCTGTACTTCAGAGAAGTAGATAACAAACAGGAGAGACCCAGGACTGAACCCTGTAGTACTCCACTTGTCACTGGTCTGAAGTCGGATTTGGAGTCTGCTACTTTTACAGTGTGGGTTCTGTCAGTGAGCCAGTTGACAACCCATCTTGTGACATAGGAATTTATACCTAGTTTAGTGAGTTTATCTATAATTCCAGAGTGGGGGATGGTGTTGAAAACTTTGGCAAGATCTAGATAGGCTGTGTGAACCACCTTTCCCTTGTCTACAGCTTTGGTGACTGCTTCAAAGAAGTCTATCAGGTTTAGGAGACATGATCTGCCTTTTACAAACCCGAACTGGGTGGGCTCCAGAGTTTGGAGATTACCAATATCTTTGTTTATAAGTTCCATGATGATTCATTCCATAGCCTTGCAAACCAGGCTTGTCAGGCTAATGGGGCGGTAGTTCCCGGGGTCCGTGGTGGATCCCCCCTTGTGGAGTGGGATAACCATTGCTGTGTGCCACATGGTACTTAGATGGGGTGCCAGTTCACTCTGTAGTTCATGTAGAAAGCAGCCTGGGATGTTGTCAGGTCCCATGGATGCTGTGTTTTTGGCTTTGGAGAGTGTGGTTTTTACCTATGCAGCCGTGATTACAGGAACTTTGCATTCTTCCAGTATAGAGATGGGCTCTTTAGGGGGTGAGAGGGGGGTAAAGTTAGCACTGAACCTATCTGCCAGGATGTTGGCAATATCAGTTGGGTCTGTATATTTAATGCCATTGTGCTGTAACTCAGAGCAGATCTGAGTGTTGCCATTGAGATTCTTGACATAGCTATAGAATGCTTTGTGGTTGTCTTTAGAATCAGTGGCGATTTTGTTTTCGTAACTACCTTTGGAGGATTTTATCAGGGATCACAGCTTCTTACTGAGGCTGACCAGGGAGCTCCTCCACTCATGGGATTTTACTCTCTTTTGCAAGAGTTTCTTCTTTCTATTGTGCAGTTTGTTTATGGCAGGGGACCACCAGATTAGCTTCCTTTTTTTTGGAGGATAGCATCTTGGTTCTGTTTGGGATAGCACAATCCATGTACTCATGTAAGTGCTTATAAAGTGCAATTGTGTAGGATTCAGTAGTCGTAACTGTATTGTCCATCTGCATGGGTGTCATGAAGTTCACCACTTCTGCCTTAAGAAGCATAAAGTTGGCTTTGGAGAAATTTTTTACCATGGTTTCCTTAATGGGGGGGTGGAGGCAGGATGTGGATATCTAGGATAATTAGCTTATAGTCGGATCGGACCAATGAGGCGTTGACTTCAGGTGTGGAACACCGGTCACTCATACAGGTAATGACTAGATCTAGGATACTGTTTCCCCTGGTGGGGGTGTGGATAAGTTGATCCAGGGCATTGGAGTTTATGAATTCCAGAAAGTGATGAGCGAAGGAGTTGGTACATGAGTAGTTTTCCCAGTTAATGATGGGGTAGTTGAAATTGCCCATTATTAGGGTGTTTGGTTGAACCCTAATATTTTCCAGTATGTCAAGAAAAGAGGAGTGGGAATCCTGGGGCATGGTGGGTGATCTGTAGCAAGCTACAATTTGGAATGCAGTTTTGCCCAGAGTTAGTTGCACTTGGATAACCTCGGCTGCATTATGCTGAGCAACTAACCTGGAGGTGTGGATATCCTTAATGAATATGGACACACCTCTGCCTTTGGTGTTCCGGTCCAGGTTACATGGCCGAAATGTGTGGTAGGAGTTATAGCCTGGTAGTGCAGGAGTGCTCTCTGGAGCCTTGAACCAGGTCTCAGTCACTGTACAGATATTGATGTTCTCCATTTTAAGGAGTTCCTCGAGTGAGTGCATTTTGAGATTTAGACTTCTAGAGTCAATTTCTACATTGCCCCAAGATGACCAGATTCATCAGATAGACAAGAGAGAACACTGGGAGCTGACCCTTGGACATGCCTGAATAAAAAAAACTATTTTCCTCTAGATAAGTGAGGAAAGTGAGTACAAGAGCTGTTTTCTCTAAGCAAGTGAGGAAAGTAAGTACCAAAACTGTTTTCCTCTAGGTAATGAGGAAGGTTGAATGCTGTAGTAATTAGTAGGTTATTTAGTGCTTACAAGTTCTGAACAAGTGCTTATCACGAATAAGCAAATTCAAGTGCTAAAAGTAAGCATCATCTTAGAAGGAATGCATTCTGCTGGGTCACTCACTATGCATGTGTTTTGTACACAAGTATTTTAACAGCAAAACCTGAACTTTTATCATGGACTGCTACTGATAACTGAAATATGCCATCTTTTATGTAAAGATATTGAAGCTAACTTTTCAGAAAGTATTTGTTGTTACAGTCTGGCATGCTTTTTTTTCAACTCGGAGGCTATTTGAAGTCTGTACAAAAGACCAGATAAAATTAGTCTCAGAATATATTTGTACTAAGTTTTCATTAGTCAGACAAAAATCCTACATATTTGCTAAAGAAATATTTTTTCAGATGTAACATACAATGGGTACAGTCAAATTCAGAAGCATGCTGCAGTGGAAGCTATAAGGTATGAGTTACAGTCTTATGTGTACTTTACAGCTGAATAGCCTGGTGTCATTAGCTGAATGTTTTGTAATATCTCAAACTGTGGCAAAGACAAACACCCAGATTCTGTATGCCTTGCACGGCGTGCAGGATTGGTGCAGGAGCTCAAGCAGGCAATATGTCTGCCGTACGATCCAGGAACAGCCTGCCGGGGTGTGCACGAGCACTCCTGCACTAGTCCTGCATGGACTAAGCCCCTGTATGCAAATCACCCCATTTGCATGAGAAATCCATGCAAATGAGGTGAATTTGCGATTCAGGAAGCTTGCAACTGGCCATGCAGGACTAGTGCAATCTGCAGAAATGTACTCGGTTAGTAACCGAGTACATTTCTGCAAAATCCAAAACGGAGCTGTGACAGCTCCAAATAAAGGCTGCATATCAGTCAGGAAGCATACCAATGGCCAAGTGTAAGCCCATTGGCATTGCAAACAACATAAAAAATTAAAAAATCAACTTTTATTTTTTTTTAGCCGATCTCAGCTGTTTAAGCGTAGGGCAATGACGTGCAAACGGGATCAGGGGAAAATAATATAATAAACTGAAAATAAGCATTCTAACTAAAATCACTGTTCTGCCATGCAAGTCAATGGGAGGCAGAAGACAACATGGCCAATGAATAGTGGTTGCTAAGGGGGAGGCTAAGTGTGAGACATGTAACTATGCATTAGCAGACAATCCAATGCAAATGAGGGGAATGATAGTGAATCCCAGTTTTCCCCAGCATGCTAGTCAGGTCCCAACAGTGTAAGAGTAGGAATAGCTTGGTGCAAGCCAAGGAGGTAGCTGACATCATAGAGGTGTGTGTCAGGCATACTGTAAGTGGATTGGAGCCCTGTGGCTCAGGTTTGCTCCTAGTATAGCACAGCTAAGCAAGGGGGTGTGTCTGAATCTGCCTAGCACTCTTTACATTGCCTAAGCAGGTGTGCGCGCCATGCACTGGGTTTTAAAGGAAGAAAAAAAGTTAAACCAGGAAATAGCAGCACTGTGCACATTTCAGCACTCTGTTTGCATGGCACACCCCTGGGCTTAAACAGGAAGGCAATGGAAAGGGAAAACTGCAGTAGGAAGGTAATCAAGGAGAATTTGCATAGCTGGCAGGTGAAATGGATCAGAATCAGCCAATTACACAGGCAGCAGACCAGCCCAGTCCAGAACACTATTATAAACTATGCAAACACCTTCCCGTCTGGTTTTTCCCATACTCTACACCACCGGTGTATACAAGCGGGAAACTTTTAACAAACAAACCTACAAAATGATCGGGGCTGCAGCAGGCAACATAGAACAACATGTGCAAAAGGCTGAGGGTGGTGAGGATGTGAATGCTGCTGATCAACCCACAGTGAGGAGACAAAGAAGAGTGTATAGACCCAGGGTAACCTACCAGGGGCTACATGAGCTGGAGATAGTGGAGCACTATAGGGTGGACAGAGACTTCCTACAGCAAATTTTTGAGCTGTGCCGGCCACACCTGACACACTGAAATGACCGAGGGGAACCCATCCCAGTGGATACCAAGGTATGAGTGGGCCTAGGAATACTAACCACAGGTACCACCCAAAGCTCAACTGGGGATATCATGGGGATCTCACAGGCATCAGCATCCAGAGTATTCCACCAGTTCCTGAATGCCATGTCAGCACATGCCAGTGAACATGTATATTTCCTCCACACCCGTGAGGTGTTGGCCAGCTGTATGCATCTCTTCCACCAAATAGCAGAATACCCTGAGGTAGTGGGTGCTATAGACTGCACGCTTATATGCATCAAAGCACCACCTGGTGATCAGGGTAGGGCCTACATCAACCGCAGGGGCCTCCTCTCCATCAACTGCCAGGTTGTGTGCGATGCCCGGGGCATTATAATGAATGTGTGTGCTGGCTGCTCTGGAAGCTATCATGATTCCCACATTTGGCATGTGACACATCTGTACCAGAGATTTGCCAATGGGGACATCCCCTATGGTCACCTACTGGGAAATGCTGGTTATACACTGGAGCCATGGCTGATGACACCCATCAGAAATGCACACACACCTGAACAAGAATGCCATAATGAGGCACACGCACAGACCAGTGTGCGTTTGGGATGCTCAAGTCACAGTTCTGGTGTCTGGACACATCCGGTGGAGCCTTGCACTACTCACCAGCTACATGTACTCAAATTGTTATGGTATGTACCATGCTACACAATATGATCCTGTGGAAACAGCTGCAGTAGGAACAGTACGGGGCAGGGCTACACAGCCCCCCACCAATGCCAAGGCCTGCACAGGCACAAATGGAGGAAGAACAACCTGAGCCTGCCCCAGTAGGCAGATGGAGGCTTGCCCTGTATGCACTGGCCATGGCAAAGAGACAACACATAGCACATACACCGACACAGTAGGAACCCAGGGAATGACACCTCTCTCTGCCTCGCACCTACAATAAAAGGCATGCCAAACATGACACTACTTGTGCTCAACCATGTACAGGGAGTGTACTATGTGCATCCAACAACATAGGCAGTCTTCCAGCACCATCCCCAATCCTGGCACACCCACAAGGTATGTCAATCAACCTACCAATTGTCAAATGGAGTAGAATGTGTCATTACCTGTATCTATGGTATGGATATGAGCATGCGAGGGAATTGGGTAGCTAAATGTTATGGCAGCAGATAGTAGACACCCATAAAGGCACCATGACATATGTAACACATACTGGAGTCACCATAGTAGCCAGTGCTACACAGGGTGACAAAATCCACTGAAAGAAATGTGCTGGGCGACATGTGTGTCCATATGACTCACACATGCCAGTCAGGGCGGTTCACATACCCAACAACAGTCTCAGCCAGCAGGACAGGTGTAGACAAGCCCAAACAGAGCCTGTGCTATGTCCTCTGAATGATGCCTATGGGTAACCTCCAGCCAGGCCTACACAGACAGACTACAGCAGGTCAGGCAGTGGGATGTTAGTTCTGAAGGGTAGGAAGTCAGACACTAATATGTAGGGCAACCAAAGCTAAGACCTGTAGTACACTGATATGCCTCTAGTCAGTATGATAATTTAGAATACAGAATGAAATGGATTACCTGATATACCAGCACAGTCATAGCAAATGTCTGCAAGTGCCAGGTGTGCCCCCCATCCTATGTAGATATGTAGAAACAGTAAGGTGTGCCCTCCCCAATCATGTGTAGAAATGTAGAAACAGTCAGGTGTGCCCCCACCAGTCCTGTGTAGAAATGTAGTTACAGTCAGGTGTGCCCCCCCCACTCCCATGTAGGCATGTAGAAACAGTCAGGTGTGTCCCCCCGATCCTGTATAGAAATGTAGTAACAGTCAGGTGTGCCCCCCAATCCTGTGTAGAAATGTAAAAACAGTCAGGTGTGCCCCCTCACAACCCTATGTAGAAATGTAGGAACAGTCAGGTGTGCCCCCCACTCCCATGTAGACATGTAGAAACAGTCAGGTGCGCCCCCCAATCCTGTGTAGAAATGGAGTAACAGTCAAGTGTGCCCCCCAATCCTGTGTAGAAATGTAGTAACATGTAAGAGTAGGCAAATATGAGTGGAGCACAGATGGCCAGAAGTGGCCAAGGTAGCAGGATAGGTTGTAGCATTTGCACAGTATTCAGGTCTGTGTGTTAGGATGGTGTGTGTTTTATAATGTGTGAGAGTGGTCAGTATGTATGCATGTTGAGGTAAGACCTGGTGGCCATTTGAAGTGCCAAAGACAATCCCCACCAGTATAACACATGCTAGCAGTAAGCAATTGTAAATGCATTGTGGTAATATGTGTCACCATCTGAAAGACTGATATGGTATGGCTGTTGGGCTAGATATACAAGCAGTACACATGGGAAAGTACCCCAGACATACAGTATATATTGTGTAACTGTGAATTGGTGACACCTTTGGATTTGTACATATAGGTATGCATCACAGTAACAGGACCTGTAGTAGAGGATACCGGTGATGTCTGCCTGAACCCCTGCAGATCACAAAGAAGGTAGAACTGATGTATTGGGAATCAGCTGATGTACCTGCACATACCAGCATAACTGTAATGCCCCGTGCATATCTGTGTGTGAGATGCAAGTAGTGTGCATAGCACATATGCACTCAGCCATACAACCACCATCCACAGGTACCTCTCTGGCAACATCCCTGCTGTGGGGAATGGGTACAGTACGACCCCACCTGTAGATGGCAATAGTGGAAGACTGCAGCATGCAGTGCAGGTGTCCCATGCAGGTATGTCCCTAGCTGTAGGTATCACCCTTCCAGCATCCACACCAACTGATCAAGACTGATAGAAGGTATTGGCATGAACAACTAGCACATCTACCCTGTCACCCCAGGGGAATATACTGCATGGTGATTGGGGACTGTAGGACTGACAGAATGCAACAGCCTGCCACATCTGGGCTGCATCAACACATAATGCCTCACAGCCGCCTGCCAAAGGCCTGTGTCTCACACATACTGCCAATGCATGTTATGTCATGGACACCCAAATAACACAACACACTCCATTTAAGCCATATGCAAGGCCATGTGGACAAATCACAGAAACCTCTCTACCATGTTCCACTGCAGGAACTGTGGACCAACACTAACACACACCTGTGATGTGGTGATACCCTTAGGGAAAATATCAGAGAATGTATGCATAATGTATGGAAGAGGTTAGAATAACAAATGGGGGTATGAGAGCATGGGCAGCATGGAATGTGCAGGGTCTGACACCAAGCTGTGTGCACGCTATCTCTGGCTGCCAACAAATAAATGGGTGGCTGTACACCTGCCCATACACTGCAATAGGGTAAATGTTCTGAGCCATGGCCCCTGCCTCTGGCTAACATGTGCAATTATTTACAGCTGTGAGGCATAGGCACAGGAAGACAAGGCCATACTGCCATGTTGATGGGTGGACAAGTATGGGATCCTCTGCTAGCACTGTACCAAGGTGCTGAACTGGATACACAAACCCAGCACCAAGTGTCTGCACCTTCCCCTCCAGAATGCCATAACTTACCATGAAAACATAGGTGTCTGCCCACAATACCGGACACAGCTGCAGTCACCCTTGTCCCCCCCAAGTCATCAATGTGAACAAGAATGTCCACCTGACAGTACATGAGGACAGAAAACATCAGTGTGTATAACAGTGCACATGTCTGAATATCTCTGCTAACAGCAGTACCATGCTGCTGAAGCAGCACAGACACAATCACCTACAGTACACACTATCCCCTGCACAGGTTGTCCCCATATTGCCAAATGATAGACGGATACCCTGCAGAAACGGTATGCTACCTGTAGGTTTACAACACAAAGGTCTGCACCGCAGTACAAACTACCTAAAATCGATTCACACATTCAATACAGAATGAGATACTGGGCATGCTCACACAGAGAAATGAAGTCAATGTCAGCCAACAATGTACTGAAAGGTCATACTGGGCATGCTCACACACTTAAACAAATCAAGGCCATGTCTGCAAACAACAGTGGACCAGACATATTTGGTATTTGCAGATGTTAGTGCAGACACTCCTCAGTCTCAGTATGTAGCACTCATGCTTTGCACATACACTGGATAGGAATACAGGCATATATCCAAGAACAACACACTATAATAAG
Organism: Protopterus annectens; assembly: GCF_019279795.1. Classification (NCBI taxonomy): domain Eukaryota; kingdom Metazoa; phylum Chordata; order Ceratodontiformes; family Protopteridae; genus Protopterus; species Protopterus annectens. The sequence continues at coordinate 267,143,300 of NC_056731.1, forward strand.
CCAAAAGTAGACTTACAGAGATGTGTGGAAGCGAGTGACTGTCACAAGGGGCCATCCATTATGAGGCCTGTTCCACCCAGCACACAGCCAAATGGCTACAACCACATAAGGTTTGGATGTCACTAACTGTAGACCTTAGCCACTGGTATTTGTCAGCATGACGGACTATGTGGTGCAAGTGCTAGCTGTGCAACATGACTGTACAAGGAAGTAGTCATCTAGCAGCTGTGTACATGTACCTGTGGAATATAACCCTGCATGTGCCCACATGTGGTGTGTCAACCTCTAGATGAATGGGTTATGGCCCATGCACACAAACTGCCCTCCTCATAGCTGTACTATGACAAGCCTGCTAAGGTAATCCACTTTGAAATACACCCTTGTGAAAGGTGTAGGCCAGTAATCTCTGTGGCGCTTCCTATAACTGTGTACTGCTGTATTGTAATAAACTAGTTAGATGAAAGTTCAAATCCCAGATATGGCAACTGTGTGCGTGTCTGTGTAGAGTGCAATGCTTTTTAGGCTAGTCACACTCACTGCAATTCAAATGCCCTACTTTGGCAATCCTGCTGATGTCATTCATTGGTTAATACACCTTTGGGGAAGGAGTATTCCAGTAATCCCCGTGGTGTGTCCTATAACAGCTGCATGCTGTATTGTGATATAGAACTGTGGTAGTGGTTCTATTCACACACATGTTGGTTGTGGATGTTTTGTGTGTGTTTCAATGTTTGTGTAGGGAGCAATGCATTTTAGCCTTGCCACACTCACTACAGTTCAAATTCCCTACTTTGGCAATCCTGCTGATGTCATTCATTGTGAAATACTCCTTTGAGGAACAAGTACTCCAATAATCTCTGTAGTGCATCATATAACGGCTTTGTGCTGTAGTGTGATATACAGTTCTGGGAGGGGTTCTATTCCCACACATGTTGGTTGTGGATATTTTGTATGTGTTTCAATGTTTGTGTAGGGAGCAATGCATTTTAGCATAGACACACTCACTACAATTCAAATGCCCTACTTTGGCAATCCTGCTGATGTCATCCAATGTGAAATACACCTTTTGGGGAAAGAGTACTCCAATAATCTCTGTGGCATGTCCTATAACTACATAGTGCTGTAGTGTATTAAACTCGTTAAATAGGAGCTCTAATCCCAGACATGACGTGTGTGTTTGTGTGTTGTATGATCACATTCACACTCACTACAACCCCATTGGCATACTGAAGCATGCTGTCCAATGTCAGACACCTCCATATACCCTTTGCCCATATAACCTCTGTATCACCCCTGTGGTGCATGTGATACCTGCACAGTAATGTGTTGTGGCAATCTCCTCAAATTTTTTTATTTTCAATTAAAATAACATTGTTGTGGCAATCTCACTAGTGATGAGTTGTATTTCTGACCCTGCCATGTGTGTCAATGTGTGTGCGCCACTGTGAGAGTGTGGCTGTGTTGATACTGGCACCTGTTCATGTGGACAGGCATGTGTACTACACCTACCGTATAGCTACCATATCCCTGTTGCAGATGCCTCTCACCATCACATGTATGTTTTGAGGGCCCCTCAACATGTAACTTATGTGCATCCAATAACTGCATAGAAATATGATAGCACTACATAGTCGCCAGGGGTTTGATAAATTGTGCTGGTAGGTGTGTGACGCACACATGCTTAAGTTTTACTGTCTCACCCCTTCCTGACTTTACTTTGCCTCTGTCTACCTCTCTCACTCCCTCTCTGGTGGATGTGGAGGCCTACACCTGCTTTGCTTAGACAGCAGCATGTGTATTGTAAGTTATGCTCATGATCAGCTGATATCCTCTGCATGAATTGCAGCCCTCCTCTAGCTGATTGCATGTGGAACAGCTGTGGTAACATTCCCATAGCCAATTGTATGGAAACACACTGCAATATCTAGGAACATCATGTTGGTGTTGGGCCTTTTTTTGCACTGTGAGCAGGACCTAGATCTGTTGTTTGGCAAATAGCATCACAGATGGATTGGGGATTTACCTCTAACAACATACACTGTGGAAACAGGCCAAGACACAGGAGGGGGATGTGCCTGACTTGTCTACAGACTGTAAGTGCTGCTATACTACAATTGGAGTAATGTTGGTTTTACACGGTTTGTGTGGAAATGGCTGTCCTACATGTTTTAATACTTGTCATGTCATAGCTATGTTTATGAGGAAACCCCCATCTGTAGGGTCATCTGCAGACTGGGCAGTGCATGGTGCCTTTTGTTTCTTGTGTTACCCACAGAGCACCTATCTCTGAACTGCAGAAGGTAGTGTGAGGATTGCAGTCTGGAGATGGTGACAGCAGTGAGAGTTACTGACTTCATATCCCTCATAGGACATATGTTTCAACAAACCCTGTTACAACAGTAAATGTATGAGGTTATCACAGCAACATCTCAATATTGGCCCTGTGTTTGTGCCTCCAGCCACAGCTCTGTCAACCTTTGTACATATGTCATGCAGTAAGAGGTGCATATATGC